>NW_006921615.1:5310652-5318001 GCF_000298275.1 Orycteropus afer afer
ACGTGAACTGCTGTATGGAAAGTGAATTTGCTCTGTAAATCTTCATCCAAATCACAATAAACTTAAAAAAATGAAATTAAATTAAAAAAAAAAAAACAAGACTAACAAGGAGCCCTGGTGGTGAAATGCAGAAGCACTTGGCTACTAACTAAAAAGTCAGTGGTTTGAACCCACCAGTGGCTCTGCAGGGGACAAGACCTGGTGATCTGCTTCTATAAAGATTATAGCTTATAAATCCTATGGGGGTAGTTCTACTCTGTCCTACAATGTCTCTATGCATCAGAATTGACTAGACGGCACATGACAAACAACTACTAAGTGTCTTTCCATGAGTTTATTGGTTATTTGTACATATATATTTGGAGAAATGTCTATTTAAGTCATTGGCCCATATTTCTTATTGGGTTGTTTGTCCTTTTGTTGAGTTGTAAAAGTTCTTTATATATTTTGAACATCATACCATTATCAGATATAGCCAGCACTTGTCTGTCAGTTTGTCGTACAGAAGTGGCTTGCGTGTTGCTGCAATACAAGCTATGCTACCTGTATTTAAAATACCAGCAGAGTCACCCATGGTGGAGAGGTTTCAGCAGAGCTTCCAGACTAAGACAGACTAGGAAGACCTTTCTGAATTGGACACCATTTGGTCTACTACGCAAGAAATGACAAAGAGGAATGGCATTACATTTATCATCAAAAAGAACACTTCAAGATTTATCCTGAAGTACAATGCTATCAGTGATAGATAATATCCATACACCTACAATGAAGACCAGTTAATAAGACTATCATTCAAATTTATAAAACTACCACTGGAGCAAAAGATAGAACTGAAGATTGTCACCAGCTTCTGCAGTCTGAAAGTGACCAAACACACAATCAAGATGTACTGATAACTGCTGGGGACTGAAATGCAAAAGTTGGAAATAAAGCAGCTTTGGTAGTTGGAAAATATAGCCTTGGTGACAGAAATAATGCTGGAGATTGCATGACAGAAATTTGCACAATCAATGAGTTATTCATTGCAAATACCTTTTTAAACAACATGTGAAAGATGGACAATGAATACGACTGCAGAAGAATTGATGAATGTGAATTGTGGTGTTGGTCAAGAATACTGAATGTACCTTAGACTGCTAGAAGAACAAATAACCCGTTTTGAAGGAACTACAGCCTGCATGCTCCTTAGAAGTCACAATAGTCATACTGTATGACTTTAGTCATACTGATAGAAGGGACCAATCTCTGGAGAAGGATATCACACTGGGTAGAAGATCAACAAAAAAGGGGAAGACCCTCAACGAGACGGACTGATACAGTGGCTGGGAGGATGGGCATGGAAATAATTTTGAAGATGGCACAGGACCAGGCAATGTGTCGTTCTGTTGTACACAGGGTTGCTATGAGTTGAAACCAACTTAGCAGCACCTATTAACAACATCAGGATATATGATTTCCAAATATTTTCTCCCATTTTGTAGGCTGTCTTTTCAGAGTTAAATCAATTTTGGTAAGTTATCTTTCCTTGAAAATTGTCCAACTCATGTTTTCAAATTTAATAGCATATTATGTTAATCTCTGCTTTATCTATTTTCCCTTTTCAATCTCTAATCATACCTGTTTCTTCATTAATTTTGCCAAAGGTTTACCTGTTTTATCAAAGTATCCAGTCCAAGTTCAGTGAGGTAAACACAAATGATTCTTCAAGCAGAAAAGGATTAAACAAAGAGAATCAGTGCTTTTAAAATCATTGGAAGGTTTGGAAGAACACAATTTGGGGCCCCATTAGACATGTAAAAGTGACACCATTACAATGCAATACAGTTAACAAATCAAAACATAATTTTACTCTATAAAAACAGAACGTGTATGTAAATGAAATCAGAAGATCCCTTTACCTTTTAAATATTATGATCCTATAAATTCTAGCTCAATATGGTCTAATCTTATTATCAGTTACTGTTCTTGCTATTTTAAAACATAAAATTAAATTCCAGTTAGATCTAAGTATATTTAATAAAAGAGTCTAATATGTACTAGCTGACTAACAACAGGTTAAGATACATAATTCTTTGTTCCTACTAAAATGAACTCACCACAGAAAGTAAGAACAAGTAACACCACACATACTCATACACAAAGTGTAACAAAACCGGCAGCAGTAAATCCATACATATCGATATTCACACCAAACATAAATGGAGTAAATGTACCAGTCAAGAGGTAGAGAGTGGCAAAATGGATAAAAATCATGAATCATCTATTATTATCTATAAGAGACACACTTTAGACATAAACATATAAACTCACTGCCATTGAGTTGATTCTGACTCATAGCAACTCCCACTGAGTTTCTGAGGCTGGAAATCTTTATGGAAGTAGATCGCCCCATCGTTCTTCTGTGGAACAGCTGGTGGGTTTGAACTGCTGACCTTCTGGTTAGCAGCCAAATGCCTTATGCACTATGTGCCATAGTATTTAACTAAAACGAAGCAATTTCACTTAAAAAGTCATCCTTTCCACTTATAATCTGCAATGCTCTATGTAAAACAAATATTGTTGTTGTTGCCATTTGTCCTTGAGTTGGATCCAATTCATAGTGATCCCTCCTTGGGTTTCTGAGGTGGTATCACTATGGAAGTGGATTGCCCAGCCTTCCTTCCGAGGAGTGGCTGGTGGGTTTGAACCACCAGCCTTCTGGTTAGCAGTCAAGTGCCTTAAGCACTATGCTACCAGAGGTCCCACAACAAATATTAGTCTCTGTAATTATTTCCTAATCTTATACCAAAATTCTATAATACTTTGAGTAAATTTAACATGGATGGGCATAATGTGTAAAAAGGCATGGAAATACGAAGTTTCATTTCAATCACTTTAAAATACAAGGAGGCTGTAATTTTCCCCCCAGAAATTAAGAAAAAACTATGAAAAAAAAGTTGTTCTTTTAAACCATTGTGACAAATTTCAAATACATACCACACAGTCCAGGGTGGATGGTTGAGAATCCAGTTTTCTTCTTTTGTAGTAAATGTCTAGAATATGGTCTACATTAAAGACTAAAGTTCATGATACCTTAATATGCTAAGAAAAATCCTTAGACAAATTAACCTTTAAAAATAGAGAAACTTTTTGTTGTATTTATTGGTTAATTTTCATTGGGTGGAAAAACTGTACAAGAAATGGATGTAAATATTCAAGTTCTTATTTATTGATAGAAAATTTCTTTCTGATATTATGAAGATGAACAAAAATTCATAAATATGGACACAGTGTCAGATAATATTCATTAAATCTACCATTATAAGCAGTAGAAAGTGACATTTGTTACTGTTTTTAAGCACACTCCAACGAAAATGAAGAAAACAGCTTGTTTTAGACAGTTATGGTGCATTATAAAACCAAACAACTTTCACATATTATTAAATACACTTAGAAGTCTATTCATAAACAGTTGTTTCCCTAACTTTTTTAGGTCATTCTTTCTTCATTTTCATATAATCAAATGTCCAAGGACTCCAAATCTGGAAATACTATGGAAACCACCAATGTTCCTTGTAATAAATTCTATTATTGCCATTTTGTTTCTTTCATTAACAATATAGTTCAGTGATTTCCAATTACAACGGTAGATTAACATAGTTCTAACCAAAGTAACTTTTGTGGAGATTTCAATTTTAAAAAACAAAAACACTTATCTTTTTAGCAAGGAAGAAACAATCCTCTTTATTAACCTTCACTGCATATTCAGAAAGGATTAAAAAAAACACACATTTCCTGGGACACAAAACTGTACCAAAAGTATTTGTTTACAAAAGAACTTCACAGACCAATAGTCTTGGACTTACACAAAAACATACATTATTAGCTTGAGTTAATACACAATTCAAATGTTTGCAGCAACTGTCTAGCAGACCCTTATTGCATTAATGTGGGACTGTTTGCTTTCTTTAACCTTTAAAAATAGTAATAAAAAAATTACAAAATAATGTAAATGTAGAAGACTGAGATCTAGTATCAATAAAGTCAAACAATATTTATAAAAATTGATGCTGCATATTTTATATATACACAGGTTATGTCCTTAGAAATTTAAAATGCTACCACCGTCACAAGTTTACTTTCATCTTAACTTTTGAATTCCAAACCTGTGCTTTTTCTATTTTTATCCTGAATTCTTCATTAAGAGTTTCTTTATATTTACAATTAAATACCTAACACCTCTAGAAACTCCTTAGACACAACAGACAAAAGGTTTTGTTAAATAAATTCACAGAAAAGTAATAAAAAGCCTTGTTTTTAAGAAATAGTCCTAATGAATCCATGATAATTATACTGAAAAATAGTATGTATACTTTTCTTCAGGATTAATAAATGCCATGAGTCAGCTTTACAGTCAATGTCATATTTTCATGTTTCCCTCCAACACATTTGCTAGATAATGGCAAACAAGGGGCATGATGCCTGGAATTATCCCGGTAAGTCCACGCTATCCAGAGAGATTCATAAAATTGAATAGCTGCTTCCAGTCCCATCTGCATAGACATGGAAACTCATGCCCAGATACTTGTATTGTCCAGAAATATTCAGCCTGCTAAGTCAGCCTCTTGGTCTTCTGAAACAGAGCTGCAGAAGTCAGGGCATTCTTAGTGATCCCCCTCTTTGTCACATTTCACACATCTGTTTTGGTTATAATTCTGGTCAAGGTGGAAAAAAATAAACATAATAATAAATTTTATGTGCTAGAGATTTCCTTCTCTGAACCTACCTCATCATAGCTGATGCTTAAATATCCAGTGGAATTATGCTCTATTAATTATAGATTTTTATATAAACAGATTTAACTGAATTTTATTAATAACCATTTTCTCCACACATATGACCTTCACTCTCCCTAAAAAAAAAATCTTAAAAACAGTAGTTAATGTATACAGATGAAGTACTAAGTAATCTGTACCACAGTTCTTTGGAATGGTATCTCTCAGATCCAGATTGTGCAGATTTTCGTTTATTTTTCCTCTTTCTCTAAATAAAATTACTATGTTTTAAAATTGTGATTTGGGTGAAAGTTTACAGAGCAAATTCATCTTCCATTCAACAGTTCATACACATTTTATTTCATGACACTGACTGCAATCCTCATAATGAACCAGCACTCTTCCTACTTCCTCCCTGTATTTACCATTTCCATTCGATCATTCTTTTCTCTCCTTTCCTGCCTTCTGAGCTTTATCCCCAGGCATACGTTGCCCTTTTGATCTCTTCTGGGTGGTTGTTCTAGAAGTGCTTAACCCTCTGGTATTATTGTTCACATTATAGGCATGTCCATTGTTTGACTGAAAGTTGAGCCACAGGGGTGAGTTGTTCCAGCCCTGAAGGACCACAGTCTCAGGGCTTCCACCAAAAGTCAGTAATCCAGGTCTTTTTTTTTTTTTTAGTTTTGTTCTATATTTTACTCCTACCTACTCTATCCAAGATCTCCTATTGTGATCTCTTTCAGAGCAAGCAGCAGTGGTAGCTAAGTATAGTTTTTCTGGTCTCAGGGTTGTGAAGGCTGGGGTTCCTGTGGTCCATTAATCCTTTGAACTAATTGTTTCCACATATCTTTGAGTTTCCTCCCTCTTCTTTGCTCCAGACAAGAAGAGACCAATAGTTATGTCTTAGATGACTGCTCAAAAGCTTAAAACAATTCAGTTGCTACTCATCAAAGTAGGACACAGAACATTGTCTTTGTGAACTACGTTATGCCAACTGACCTTGATGCTACTGAAACTATAGCCCTGAGCCTATAGCCACAGTCACTCATTCCCTCAAGGTGTTTGGTTATGGCTAAGAAGTTTTCAAAACTCTGCCCCTGTATGCTCTACTATATTCATCAATTTATAACACTCTGGTAGTGTAGTGCCTAAGGCACTTGACTGCTAACCAGAAGGCTGGCGGTTCAAATCCACTAGCCACTCCTTGGAAGGAAAGTTGGGCGATCTACTTCTGTAGAGACACCGCCTCAAAAACCCAAGGAGCAGTCGCTATGAGTCAGATCCAACTCGATGGCACAAAACAAACAACAACAACAACATACTTATGTAGAAATATTTTGTCAAACATAACATATTCATGGATGTAGTCCCATTTGCCTTCCCACTCCTGTTCTGCTTGTGTGTCTATGTATCCACTCACAGATCATGTTATTACTGTTACTGCCAGATGGTGTATGTAATAGTATTTACCTTTGTGGCCTTTGACTCTTGTGCTCCTCCCAGTTTCTTCCTTTGCCTTGATCAGTTTGTGCTGCCCTCCCCCTATTGTATACTGCCTTTCACTTCACCCAAGTTAATATGTGTCCACTTCTAATAAGTAATTTACCCTCCTTTCCCCTCCTATTCCTGGAAACCTTCAAAGAATATTTCTTTCTGTGTATAAACCTTTTCTTGACTTTTTACATTAGTGGTCTCATACAATATTTGTCCTTTTGCACTTAACTAATTTCACTCAGAGTAAAGTCCTCTAGATTTATCCATGTTATGAGGTGGTTCACAGATACATTGTTATTCTATAACGTTATATAATACTTTATTGGGTGAATGTACTATAGCTTATCCATTAATCTGTTGAGGGGCACTTAGTCTGTTTTTATGTTTTTTGCTATTGTGAATAATGCTGCACTGAATATGGATGTGCATACATCTGTTCTTTTCATGGCCCTTATTTCACTAGGATATGTACCTAGCAGCAGGATGGCTGGATCCTATGAGATTTCTATTTCCAACGTTTTAAGGAAGCACCATATCATTTTCCATAGTGGTTGCATCATTTTACAATCCCACTAGCACCCCTGCCAGCATTTTTTGTTTTCTGTCCTTTTTGAACTTTACTATTAATGCTGGCCAACACTCTTCTGCCAGTTTGTTGTACTGTGGTGGCTTGTGTGTTGCTCTGAGGCTAGAGGCTATGCCACTGGTATTTCAAATACCAGCAGGGTTACCAATGGTGCACAGGTTTCAGTGGAGCTTCCAGACTAAGACAGACTGGGAAGAAGGAAGGGGCCATCCACTTCTCAAAGAATTAGCCAGTGAAAATGTTATGAATAGCCATGAAACACTGTCTGATGTAGTATTGGAAAACTTTATGAATAGCCCTGAAACACTGACTAATATAGTGCTGGAAGATGAGTTCCTCAGACCGGAAGGCACTCAAAATACAACTGGAGAAGAGCTGCCTCCTCGAAGTAGAGTTAACCTTAATGACATGGATGGGGTAAAGCTTTTGGGACCTTCATCTGCTGAGGCGGCATGACTCAAATAGGAAGAAACAGCTGCAAACATCCACTAATAATGTTCTTGTTGTTGTTTTGT
>NW_006921615.1:5318106-5324811 GCF_000298275.1 Orycteropus afer afer
TCCTTGGGTTTCTGAGGCAGTATCACTACGGAAGTAGGAATGCCCAACCTTCCTTCCGAGGAGTGGCTGGTGGGTTTGAACCACCAGCCTTCTGGTGAGCAGTCAAGTGCCTTAGGCACTATACTACCAGAGCTCCAGAATGTACAAAGCATGAATATAGGAAAATCAGAAGCTGTCAAAAATGAAACGGAACATATAAAGATCGATATCCTAGGCATTACCAAAAAAACCAAACTCACAGCCACTGAGTCGAATCTGACTCATAGTGAGCCCCACTGGGTTTCCGAGGCTGTAAATCTTTACAGAAGTAGATCGCCTCATCTTCCTTCCATGGAAAAGCTGGTGGGTTTGAACCGCTAACCCAGTTAGCAGCCAAATGCCTTATCCACATCACCAGAGCTCCTTATCTTAGGCATTAGTAAGTTGAAATGGATGGGTATTGGCCATTGTGAATCAGACAATCATATGATCTACTATGCTGGAAATGACAAATTGAAGATGAATGCCATCACATTCATTGTCACAAAGAATGCTTCAAGATCTATCCTGCAGTACAGTTCTGTCAGTAATAGGATAATACTCCTACAAGAAAGGCCAATTAATACTAATATTCAAATCTACACATCAACCACCAAAGCCAAAGATGAGGAAATTGAAGATTTTGACCAACTTCTGCAGTCTCAAACATGTAATCAAGATGTACTGATGACTACTGGTGAGTGGGATGTGGAAGCAAAGAAGAATCACCAGTACTTGGAAAATATGGACTTGGTGACAGAAATGATGCCAGAGATCGTATGATAGAATTTTGCAAGACCAATGACTTATTCATTATAAATACCTTTTATTAACAACATAAACAGTAGCTATACATGTGAACTTTGTCAGAGGGACTACATAGAAATCAGATCAACTATATCTGTGGAAAGAGGCAATGGAGAAGCCCAATAACTTCAGCCAAAACTAGGCCAGGAGCAAGTTCAAGCTGAAGCTGAATAAATTAAAGACAAGCCCACGAGGGCCAAAATATGACCTTGATTATATCCCACATGAATTAAGAAATCATCTGAAGAATATATCTGATGCATCAATGACTGAAGACCAGACGAGTTGTGGGATGACATCAAGAACATCACACATGAAAGAAAGCAAAAAGTCATTAAAAAGGAAAGGAAAAAAAGACCAAAATGCATGTCAGAAGAGACTCTGAAACTTGCTCTTGAACAGAGAGTAGCTAAAGCAAATGGAAGGAATGACAAGATCAAAGAGCTGAACAGAAGATTTCAAAGAACAACTTGAAAAGACAAATATTATAATGAAAATTGCAAAGAACCAGAGTTAGAAATCCAAAAGGGAAGAAAACACTCGGAATTTCTCAGGCTGGAAGAACTGAAGAAATCCTTCAACCCTCCAGTTGCAACACTGAAGGATTCTATGGGCAAAATACTGAATGATGCAGTAAGCATCAAAAGAAGATGGAATGAATACACAGAGTCACTGTACAAAAAAGAACTGGTTGATGTTCAACTATTTCAGGAGGTGGCATATGATCAAGAACCAATGGTATTGAAAAATGGAGAAAAGACTGAAGTTGTCAAAAACTTTTTACTTGGATTCACAATCAACACCTATGGAAGCAGTAGTCAAGAAATCAGATGTCATACTGCACTGGGAAAATCTGCTACAAAAGACCTCTTTAAAGTGTTGAAGAGCAAAGATGTCACTTTGAAGAATAAGGTACGCCACGGTATTTTCAACTGCCTCATATGCATGTGAAAGGTGGACAATAAATAAGGAAGACCAAAGAAGAGTTCATGTTTTTGAACTGTGTCGTTGGTGAAGAATACTGAAAATACCATGGACTGCTGGAAGAACAAACAAATGTGTCCTGGAAGAAGCTGTAATGCTCCTTGGAAGTGAAAAATGGCCAGACTTCATCTTAACTACTTTGGTCATGTTGTCAGAAGGGATCGTTCCCTGGAAAAGGATATCATGCTTGGTAAAGTGGAGAAGGGTCAGTGAAAAAGGGAAGGACCCTCAACAAGATGTATTGACACAGTGGCTGCGATGATGGGCTCAAGTATAGCAGGGACTGTGAAGATGGTGCACGACCAGGTAGTGGTTCATTCTGTTGTACACAGGGTTGCTATGAGTCGGAGCCAACTCGACGGTACCTAACAAGAACAACATTAATCCTGGGGTGAGATGCTATCTAATTGCTTTGATGTGCATCTATTTAATGGCTAATTATTACATGCATTTGTTGGCCACCTAAATGTCTTCTTTGTGAAGTATCTGTTCATATTCTCTGCCTATTTTTTAGTTAAGACTATTGGTCCTTCTGTTGAAAGTTTTCTATATATTTTAAAGATCAGTCCCTTGTCTAGTATATTGTTTCAAAAATTTTTCCCAGTCTGTAGGTTCTCCTTTTATTCTTTTGAAGTATTTTGATGTACATAAATGCTTAATTTTTAGGAGGTCCCAGTAGTCTAATTTTTTTTTTAAAGTTATATTTGATAGTGGACTTATGCCTTGAATTAAGGCCCCTAAGTTTGTCCTTATTTTTCTTCAAATGGTTTTCATGATTTTAGGTTTTATGTTCAGGTCTTTGATTCAACTTGAGTTCGTTTTGTGTATGGTATGTGAGATATGGGTCCTGTTTCATTTTTTTCCAAATGGCTATCCACTTTTGCACTATTAAAGAGACTACCTCTTCCCCATTTAATGAGTTTGGCCCTTTGTCAAAGATCAGCTGTCCAAAAGTGGGTAAATTTATTTCTAGGTTCTCAATTCAGTTCCATTAGTTTATGTGTTTGTCACTGTACCAATACAAGGCTGTTTTGACTACTGTGGCTGTATAGAGATCAGCTAGTGTGAGGGTTCTTTGTTCTTCTTTAGTAGTGTTTTACTACTTGGGTCTCTTTTCTTTCCATATGAAGTTGGTGATTAGTTTCTCCATTTTAAAGAAATATGATAGAATCTGGATCAGGACTGCATTATATCTGTAGGCTGCTTTGAGTATTATTGATATTTTCACAGTTAAATTTTCCTATCCATGAACATAGTATGTTCTTCCATTTACGTAAGTCTCCTTTGGTTTCTCGCAGTAGTGTTTTTATAGTTTTCTTTATATAAGTTTTTATATTCCCAGTTAGGTTTATTCCTAAGTACTTCATCTTTTGGATGGTTATTAAAAATTGTATTGTTTTTCTGATTTCCTTTTCAGAGTTCTCTTTGTCAGTGTGGAAGAATCCAACTGATTTTTGTATGTTGATCTTGTACACTGACATTTGCGGAATCCTTCTATTAATTCCAATAGTTTTCTTATTGAGTCTCTGGGACTATAGGAGCATATCATCTGCAGATACAGTTTTACATCTTCTTTGGCAATTTGGATGCCTTTATTTCCCTTTCTTGCCTTATTACTCTTACTAGGACTTCCAATACAGTATTGAATAGTAGTGGTGATAAAGGCCATCATTGTTTGGTTCCTGTTTCACAAGGGAAGTTTTCAATCCAACTCTGTTGAGAATGATTGCTATTACGTCATTAAGAATAATGCTTGTTGTTCTGTGTGTATGCCCTTAATTGTGCTGAGACATTTCCCTTCTTTTCCTATTTTTATGAGTGTTTTTATCAAGAATGGAAATTGAATTTTGTCAAAGGGTTTTTTGCACTGATTGAAATGATCATATGGTTATTTTGTTATTTATGGGGTGGATTACATTGATTGTTTTTCTAATGTGGAACCATCCTTGCATACCTGGTTTGAATCCCATTTGGTCATAATGTATAAACTTTTTAATTATGTTGTTGGGTTCTATTGGCTAGGATTTTGTTGAGAACTTCTGTGTCTACATTCAGAGGGATATTGGTTTTTAATTTTCTTTTCTAAGGGAGTCTTTGACTAGTTTTATTATCAGGGTTATGCTTGTTTCATGGAATGAGTTTGGGAGTATCCCATCCTATTCTATGTTTTTTAATTGTTTGAGCAGACCTGGTGTCATCTCTTCTCTGAATGTTTGGAAGAACTTCCCAGTGAAGCTGTCTGGGCCAGGACTCTTTTTTTGCTTGTTTGTTTTTAAATGATTTGTTCAATGTCTTCTTTTGTAATGATCTGTTCAAATTTTCTACCTCGGATTGTGTTAGTCTGTGTAGGGGTAGGCAGTTGTGTTTCTAAAAATGTATCTGTTTCTTCAAGGCTTTCAAATTTGTTATGGCACAGTTCTTCATAGTATTCCATTATTATCCTTTTAATCTGAGTTAGTTCTGTGGTGACATTGTCTATTTAATTTCTTATTTGTATTATTTGAATCTCCTCCTTTTCCTTTGTTAAATTTGCCAGTGGTTTGTCAATTTTATTAATCCTTTTGAAGAACCAACTTCTAGTCTTACTGATTTTTTTCTATTGTTTTCCTGTTTAATTTTTATGCTCGAATCTTTATTATTTCCTTTCTTCTGGTGACACAGAATTTTTTTTTTTTTTTTTGCTGTTCTTTTTCTAATAATTAGAGATATTGGATTAAGGTGTTCATTTAGGCTCTTATTTTTTTGTGTGTTTATTGCTAAATTTAGTTCTCTGAGCATTGTGTTCCAAAGATTTTGGTATTGTTGAGTTTTCATTTTCATTTGAGTCATGGAATTTGTCATTTCTTATTTTTTCTATTATATTCCAGTAGTTTTTAAGCAGAGTCTTAGTCAGTTTTTATGTATTTGCTTCCCCCCGATCTTCATGCTGTTGATTGCTAATTTGATAACCTTGTTATCTGAGAAGATGTTTTATAGTATTTTGATGTTTTAAAATTTATCAAGGCTTGGTTTATGACCTAACATATGGTCTATTCTGGAGAATATTCCATGGGTTCTAGAAAAGAATTTGTATTGTGTTGTTGGGTGTAATGTTTTTTGTGTGTATGAGGTCTAGTTAGCTGATTGTTTTGTTTAGATCTTCAGTATCTCTGTTGAGTTTCTTTCTAGTTCTGTCCTTTGTTGAAATGGTGTATTACAGTCCAATGTTATTGTGGAGTTGTCTATTTCCCTTCAATTCTGTTAACATTTGATTTACGTATTCTGAGGTACATTTTTATCAGGTGCACAGAAATTAATTATGGTTAAGTTCCCTTTTTGGATTGAACCTTTAATCACTATATAATGTCTTTCTTTGCCTCTTTTGTTAGTTTTTGCCTTAAAATCTATTTTATTAGAAATTAGTATTGCCACACCTGCTTTTCTTTTTGGTTGTCATTTCTTGATAACACGTTTTTTCCAGGCTTTGATTTTTAACTTATTTTTGTCTTTGTGTCTATGGTGTGTCTTCTGTAGACACTTTACTGATGGACCACGATTTCTTGTTTTCTGTGCTACTCTTTTTGACTGTGGATTCAACCCATTTACATTCAATGTAATTATTAATAGGTATGAATTTACTGCTGTCATTTTGCTTTTTTTTTTTTTTTTTTTTAAGTTTTGTGGTGAGAGAGTGACAGAAACAGGTCATCAAACTCATGCTTCTAGGACCCAGTGTTCTTTACATTGAACCATATTTCTTCCCACCATTGGTTAAATTGAAACATACACGTAATGTAAGGACTCGTGGTTTACTCTTCTCATCAGTTTGCTTTCACGTATATGGAAACTGTATGGTTTAAATCTTTTAGAGATATTTTTAAAGCAGATTAGCCAATCTCTATTTCTCTCACTGACTCAGTTCTAGGCGTTGTTTAGCTTCCTCCAAGGGGATGTTGTTGTCCCTTAGGCATCCCACCCATTGTTCACATTCAACTTTGTAATGGCCATACTGTATACTCTACTGTCCTGAAGGCCATCCCATACACTCTGTTGTCCTGAGAGGAATTTCAGTAGCCTTACGTGGTGAAGCACTTGGGTAAGTGAAAAGAACATAAAAGAACACACTAGAGGGAAAGCAGAAAGCCTGGTGGCACGATGGTTAAGTGCTGGGCTGCTCACTGAGATAATACCCAGCAGCTTTGCAAAAGGAAGGCCTAACAATCTACTCCTGTAGAGACTACAGCCTAAAAAATTATAATATTGTTCTACTCGTTCATATGGGGTCACTATGAGTAGAAATTGAATCCATGGCACCTAACAACAACAGAGGGAAGGTGTTGAAGAATGAGTGATGAGTTGTTACCTTTCTACCCAGGCTGTGCCTGAGTGACTATATTCATTAACACGAGCTTGCACTACATGCTTGATATTACAAAGCAGGTTCCTTTAACAAAATGTAATTATGACAAATCTCTAGCTACAAATTTTGATATCAAAAAGCTCATGGATCCCCAAGTGCCATGCAGCTTCATTCTTTCTTCATTTTAGAGGTTTATTTATTTATTTTTCTCGTGAGAACTGAATAGAAATTCAAATTGGAAAATCTCTCCTTTCTTCACCTGGTAACTTCATTTCTCCTCTTTGTCTCAGGTAAATCTTTCTCTAAGAATGTTGTCTTATTTGTTTCTTTCTTTCCAAGGAATGGATAGGTTCTCCTGTTCATCACAATCAAAGCTCCCTGGGAAATTCTTTCTCATACCTCTTATAGCATGATGTAGAATTGTGGGTTTAATTTACTCTGGTGGTGTAGTACCTAAGGTATTTATTTGACTGCTAACCAGAAGGCTGGCAGTTCTAACCCATCAGCCACTCCTCAGAAGGAAGATTGGGCTATCTACTTCCATAGAGACACCACCT
>NW_006921615.1:5324911-5364803 GCF_000298275.1 Orycteropus afer afer
TTTTTTTTTTTTTTTTTTTTAAGTTTTGTGGTGTCAATGGTTTGTCTGTTCCATGTATTTTTCTGTGTTGAGTTCATTTGGTTTATGGATTTTCTTATTCCCTTCAATGCTGTTGTTTTAGTGTTTACTGAGTCCTTATGATTTTCTTCTTTTTTATTCTGGTTAGAAGATTTATTATTTTTCTTTGAGGTTATCCTAATAATTTACTATCATTCCAAGTTTTAAACAGTCCAATCTATCTTGATATTGTCTTGACTTCTCAATTTGGAATTTCTGTAACTACACCATTTATTCTGTTTTTGTTTTGTAGTTGTCATCAATCATAAACTGAGGTCTCTGGTTCTCTATTTTCAGTCTTACAAGTTTATTTTATTTTGCTATTTCTGTATCTGGGGTGATTTCTGGATGATGTTGTCATGGGTCTTAACTTCAGGTTGTTGTCTGCCAGTGTTGGTTCTCTGTCCAAAGGCCTCCCTTTAGTACTTACTGTAAAGCTGGTCTGGTATTTTATAAATATCCTTAATTTCTACTTATCTGGAACTGTCCTAATTTCACCATTGTATTTGAGGGAAAATTTGGTGGATATATAATTCTTGATTGGCAATTTTTTTTTCTTTTAGGTTTTTTATATGTAATCCCATTGCCTTCTTGACTGCATGGTTTCTGCCAAGAAATAAGAGCTCAGCCTTATCTGTTCCTTTGTAGGTAACTTTTTGTTTTTCTTAAGCTGCTTTCTGGATTATTTCTTAGTCTTTGGTTTTAGAAGGTTTGATTATGATATCTTAGTAATTTTCTTTTGAGGTCTATCCTCTTTGGGGTTCACTGAGCTTCTTGAATGTATATCTTCTCATCTTTCATGATATTATCAGAGTTTTCTTCTAAAAGACCTTTTACAATTTTCTTGGTGTTTTGGGTCTCTTCCTGTTCTGGAATTCCAATCAGACATAAGTTATTCCTCTTGATGGTGTCCCACATAATTCTTAGATTTTCATTCTTTTTCCTGACTGTTCTTTTAATTAATAGATTAGTCTTAAGAGACTGGCCTTCAATTTTGCTAATTCTTCCTTCTATTGATTCAATTATACTTCTCTGTCCTTCCAGTGTGTTACTTATTTCTGAAATTATAGCATTAATCTAAATTTCTATCTGCTGCTTTTGTATGGTTTCTTACTTGATATTTATTTTGTCAATTTATTTTCCTAAATTCTTCCAGAGTTTTGTCTGTGTTTTTCTTAATTTCGCATGTAAGTTATTTGATGTTGTCAAATATGTTGATTTTATCTTTGCTTTCCTTGATCACTTTCTTAACCTGTTAGATGGTCCATATAATTCTTTTGACTTATCAGGTAGTGCCAAAGCCATTTCTTTCTCTGAAGGATTTTCTGGCCCTGTAGTTTGGTGATTTGCTTGAGTTATCTCTTACCGTTTGTGTGTGTGTGTGTGTGTGTAATTTGAAATTGGCAGTTGTCTCTAAGACATTGTAGTGTTATTGTATTAATGTTTTTTGTGTATATTAGTTTGCTTCACCCTGACTTTCTACTTTGTTTTAATATATCTGGGCAACAAGGTGAATGTGCTATTCTGGTTGCTACTTTGGCAGCACCAGAATATTCACCACCTGTCTCTGGGTGATTTTCGTAGTGAGTTGGAATATAGGCATGAATCTCTATTTGCTGGTTGTGTAGAGCAGCAGAGGGAAGGTTGGGCATGTGTTGGCACTGATTCAGTGGTCCTGGGCAGATGGTAACACTTGTCAAGTAGGTGTGGCAAGTATGGCTGGTTAGGATCACTGTCTTCTGACTGATGGGGGGAAGAAAAGAAGGGACACGAAGGAAAAAAAAAAAGAAAAAACAACAGGGAGGAGGAATAAGGAAAAACTAAGAAAAAAGAGAAAAAAGGGGGCAGTACTGGCATCAAGAGAAACATTTTATAAACACATAAAATCCCACTCATGTGTAACTGAACACAGAAACGCCTTGGACTATAACTATAAAAATATTTTACATTCAGATATATTTAAATACTTTATTTTCTAATCATATCTCCCTGAATTGCCATCTCCAAATGGAAGATATACATTTTTTAAAATGAAGAGCTAATCTGTAATTGTTTAAGTAGAAAATCTTAGCCTCTATTTAGGGTAACAAATGAGTCTACTAAGCAGACTCATATATTGCTAAGCATATTTTACTGATTCTAATATGAACATTTTTCAAATTTAATATCTCTGAAATTGAGATGCATCTTAAAATTAACGTGGAGTCAGCTGTCAGGGTTTTTTCTTTAATGTATCTTAAAATAATGGTGTTTCTTGTAAGTAATGGCAACTTAGAGTTGATGAAACATGTATGCGATCCCTCTAAGAGTTATCAAGAATATAAATATACAAATATATAATATACATATACATATAATACATACATATAAATTCATATTACAGTCCTATATTATTCAATTTGTTCTCAATTGCATGGCTGGGAATACATCAATATTTCATGCTGTTACTTTAATTTCAAATGCTCTACACCACTTTGAGATAGTGTTGAGAATCATTAGTTCCAGATTTATAGATAACAGACAGAAATTGGGGATGAACAAATAATTTTTCTAAAAAAAGAGAGTGAAATTAAATAGTGATGTCAACAAATTTCTCAAAGATAAGAGGATGGGAACAGGATATAAAAGGTAGGGAGGCCACAGGTAGAAGAGTCATTGTGCTGGCCATTCAATGGGCCCTATCTATGTGAAGATGAGTGCCTTTCACTCATCCTCAAGCAATTCTCTTCCACATATTTTTTTGGAAGTAGATTACCACATCTTACTTCCAAGGTGCTTCTGGGTAGATGTTAACCTCCAATCTTTCAGCCAGCAGCCAACTGTGTTAACCTTTTGCACCCACTCAGGGGCATTATTTCATGTTTTAATGCTATCATTCACTTTATACTTTAGTGTAATTTTTCTAACAGAAGAACTTTCCATCTTCAATTCTCTATCCTAAAAGTTCATATAGGAAGGACAGATTACACATTTTTTCTATATGAATACAGCAGTTGACACAATGGTGACCTGGTGTCTTACCAAATGTCAATCATGACCAATGAGGTTCTTCTGGTATCATTTTGAACTCATGATTTAAAAAAATTATGTTTTTAAATCTATTGCAGATATTTTTTTCTGATGCTAAGATGACCCAATACAGTTCCAATGATCAGCTTAACAGTTTCAATATATGCATACTGCATGCCCAGAAACAAATATACACCATCCACATGGTTACATGTGTGTAAACACCTGTCACACTGATAAGGATTACATTCTTATACTCCTATTATTATTATTTCGTAAGTTCTCTTCCATAATTGTTATCGCAGCTTATTCCAAGACATCCCCCTGCCCCTGCAAAGACACAGCTTAAAAATTCAATAGGTATCAGCAGACTTAAAAATTTTTTAAATTTTACCTCACAATTTTTTGCAAGATGTGATTTTTGTGGGGCTGTGTTTCCACATAATCTGACTTCTGCCTACCTCTTCAACCACATCTTAGGCCTTTTAGCCACATTTTCATCTTCCCCCATAACATATTTTGCTTGTTATTTTTCCCAGGCTTTTACAGACTTTCACTCTGACTGAAACCCATCTGTGAATGATGGACTCCTTCTTATTCTTCAGTTCTCTGCTTAAATGCATTTTTCCTGATAATTGGTAGTTTCTCCATTATTTTCTATCACTGCATCCTTTTTCTATCTTTCACAGAATTTAACATTATTCTATACATTTACATATATAGAGGTTCCCTGGGTAGCACCAATAGTTTATGCTCATCTACTAACCAAAATCTTAATGGATCAAACCCATCCAGCTGCACTATGTAAGAAAGGCCTGGTGATGAGTTTCTGTAAAGTGTGTTTTAAATTAAAGTCAAAACAGAAAAGCAATTTAACTTTTAACATTTAACATAAAATGTTAATATAAAATAAAAACAAGGTATTAAGATTTCTAGATAGCAAATTCATTTAGAAAACAGAAATATCCTAGGAGAATATAATAGTTATGTCTTATCTTTATCATCTATTACTTAAGTTTCCCCATCTCTCTAAATACTAATACTGGCTCACGAGGGTAAATGAGAAATAAACTCACACTGTTTTAATGTACAATGAAGCAAAATACTTCATAAACTAATCAATGACGATATTCATGTCATAATGGACTGACCTGTTTTGTCTTGTAGTTTCTCTTCTCATTCTTTTAGGAGGAATTGGACTATCTGTCATATCCTTTGTTGGATGACGCAATGAGTCATTACACTTCCGTGTTGGAGTCATACCTATTAAGATGAAAAATGTAAAATGTCAACTTTAAAATGATTACATAAAAATAAACACATACATGCTATTTATAGAAATAGCATTGAGAAGTAATTTCTGAGAATGTTCTTATTACTCCTGCTGACAGGACAGTTTACTACCATTTATCAGAGGACTCAGAGGTCAAGAGTTCCTGTTGACTTAAGTTCTAGATCATTAACATTAGTTGGACTCTACCTAATCACAAATACACCTACTCCTCACTTACCGATTATCTTGCTATTTGACATTTTGCGTTTATGACTATGTTTGTGCATTGATGATGCTCGTCAGGCAGTAACAAATGTGAAGGTCCCCGATGGGATCCCTGAGTGGGAGGTCCTGTGTGCATGCAGAAAGGAAGCTCACATTGCACAGTATTTCACTGCCTGGAAGAAGAGAGGGGGGCATGGTCTCTGCAAGCCACTGGGATGCGGGGCATAGTGGAGGTGGGGCTGGAGTGGGGCCAGCAGGATGGATGCCCATGGAGAAGGAGGTTGGGGTAGTGGCAGCCGGACAGGGAAGCAGCAAGACCTGGATCCAGCTTCCAGCCCCCCTAAGGGCCATAGGAATGGGCTGGGCTGTGGTCAGAAGGAGCCCTGAGACAGGGCACTTGGGTGCCTGGGGCCTGTGGGACCCCATATTAGCTGTCTGGCACTTGGGTAGGCCTTTATGCTTTCTCAATACTTCCTCCTGGGAAGATACAGGTGAGAGCAGGGCAGGCTACCTAGGTGGGGTAAGGTTAGCAGGTGAGTGGCTAGCAGCAGCTGTAGTGGAAGTTCTGGATTGTCAATTGTCATGAGGACATAGTACAGTGGGGTAGGGCTGCCAAGCAAGAGCTGGAGGATGCTTCGGCAAGGAGCTGCTGGGGGTACCAGGTGGGTAGCATGTAGCCCCCTATAGTACCCAGGCCCTCTGGTCCATGGACAGGGACCTCCCTGCCCCCCAAAAGCCACCAATCACCTTCTGGCATCATTAAGGGGATGATCAAGGGCCACCCATCCTGAAAATACAGTGTGAGCAAGAGAAGGAAGGGACCCCGAGGATGGGGAGGGGTGGTGCTTCGGAAGACTCAGGAGCCCTCCCCTAAGGGTGACAGTGGGAGCTGAGTTCTCCTGAATTGATGTGGGGGAGGAGGTAATGGCAGTGGCAGGTCAACTCAGCAAGACACCAGTGAGATATTCACAGTATGGGTAAGGGGATAAGGTGATGTGGTTATCCTTTATCTTCACATGTCTATTTTCGCATAATGACGGGGGGTCTTTGGAATCTAACTATGTCAATAAGTGAGAAGTGGGTGGTTTTATCACTGTACACAGAAAGCACATAATAACAAAAATTAAACACATACCTAGTTTTTGCTCTATCAGTTTCAAATTTTTCTCATGTTCATAAAGTTCTTGCTTTTTCTTTTTCATATCAGGAGTGTGAAGGTACTCCAACTGTCCATTAAGGTCCTTATTCACACTGCCTAGCTTGCACACAGCTGAACGATATTGTTGAAGAAGATCTGCAAAGAAACCAAAGACATTTGATTATACTACTGACACCATATCAAGGAAGGAAGAATTAGCATCACATAGGTACTGTTGTAGTAACATGTAGGAACTACTCTTAACCCACAAAATGTTCAATGCGAACAAATGAAATAAAAACCGTAGATTATCCCCCAGCACAAAAACGATTTTGTTAAGTTTAAGCTTTCTTCGATTACTTGATTTAGTAAATTTATTTCTGTGTCAGGGAAGACTTTTCTATAAAAAAAAGTCCTCTATAGCTCAGAAGATGTGACATTAGATTACTCTCAATATTTACATTCCATCTGATATTCAGTATTTAATCTAATTCCACACAGACAAATCTGAGGAGAAAATACATTAAATGCAGTACTATTAGGAAACCACTGCTTCCACCATATGTGGCTATTATCTTACATATGTAATTCTTTCAAAAATGCAATTTTGATAAAATACTTAAAAAATATATAATTAAAAATTTCCTTAAATTATTTTGAGATTATTTATTGCCTATCTACATGGTTCACTATATACTAACTACTAAATACAGTGACTACAGTCCCAGTCCAGGGGTAGGCATACTGTAGCCCAAAGGCCAAGAATGGTTCAGATATTTTTAAATGGTTACGTTTTAAATGGTTAAATAAAAACATACATAATAGCTTAGTTATATCTGTTGGCATGCAAAGCCTAAAACATTTACTATCAAATCCTTTAGGAAAAAGTTTCCAACCCTTGCTCTAGTTACATCAAGATTCTTATCAACATGAATGGAATGAACATACAAACATCTGAACACAGTGGTGTCATGAGGGGAATGTATGGGGTGCAGACCACACAAGGTGACACTGTCAGAGGGGGAAACATCAAAACGACTCAAATTTTTGTGCAGGATTTCAACAGAAATTTATTATTTTTCATAAAAATATCCCTGTTGCTAGTTATAACAAAAATATTTTCCATAAGCCCAGCTTACATGTATCAATCTATACACAAGTCTAAAAGTTTATGCTAATTTACTTTTTGAACCTTCTAATGCTCTCCTGTCAGACCTGTCATTGTTACCCAATTACAATGACACTTCAAATCACATGGTTTTGTCTGCATGCACTGGAAGAACATGCTATTGTTTTCATTGCTGTGGGTGTTTTTATAGTTGCTGATTTTGTCAAATTTTCTGTTTTAGCTACAATATTATGGTAATCAGTATCTGTGAACCTGTATCCATAACCTTCTTGAGAATGAAGTAATTAAAGGAAAAGAAGAAAAATCTAAAAAGGCTCCTGCTCAGTTACTAATGTTATAAATACTAACGCTGTAATTGAACCCACAAAGATTTTACAAAATAGTTTTATTGTTAGTATTCATATAATCTAAGAAATACTACATGTAAGAAATTTACAGCTGTATTTATCACATATTATTCTAGTAAAATTGATAATATTACTAAGGATTCTGCATGGTCTGGTATGGAAGGAGATCCATGGCGGGGAGGGTGACACCATGGGTTACGGCAATGGGTGATAACAACCCTATTATGTCACTGTCTGAACAATACATTAAAATCTGTGAAAGCCAGAACCTGTGTAAGGAAATCTGTCAGAAAAGGGAAACTCAAATACTTTCCACTAAAACAAGTAATAGAGAAGTGGTGAGACTGCACAAGGGTGGAAAACTTGCAAGACCTGGAAAAACAAGGCAGTCCTGTTGAGAGGTCCAGCTCTCACAGGTTTCCTGTATATACAGTACTTTACCTTTAAAACCATGGAAGAAATTATTTGTTCAGAGTGAAGGGTACATTAGTTGAGATATTCAATAATTTTTACCTAAAGGGCAAATAACAGTTTAGAAAGAAAAGTATCCAGCAAATCAACTCTCATTTCTTCCCCCCTGTTCATATGCTGGCTTCTACAGTGTCCTTAGTTATTCCTTTCCATTTAAAAAATACTTCTATTTTTTTTTATTTTATTTTGATTTGGGTGAAGATTTACAGAGTAAATTCACTTTTCATACAGCAGTACACATATACTTTGTCTCACGTTATTGACCAAAATTTACAATGCAACAGCTCCCCTCCCACTTCCTCCCCATAGTTACCTCCTCCCAGTGTCCATCCCTCCATACTCTTCTGCACCCTGAGCTATCTCCCTGTGCATAAGCAGCCCTTCCTTCTCCCATGATTGTTCTCTCCAGGGCGTGTGTCTACTTGAGGTAAATGTTTAACTCACATGCCTGTAAAAAATACTTCTATTTTTTAAGATAATTATAGAAAACTTAGGTTAACTTAGAAAGGGAGAAAGAGTGGGAGGAAAAAAAAGTATGTCTACAACCTCATATTTTTCATCTTGTCTTTTTATTCTATAGATACGAAGGTTTAATTTTTAATAAGTATCATATCTGTATTTCTATTTTCTATTTACTTTCCATTTAACCTTGCCACAGCCATTTTCCAGATTATAAATTCATTTAAAGCATTTAATGTTTCTAGTATTATGCTTGAAAAACAAGGTTGTAATATTACTCTGAGCAAGAAACTTTAGGATTATTTAGGTGTTTTCCTAGAAGATTAAATGCTGATTAAAAAATATGAACATTAAAAACAATTAGTAATTATTTTTTTATTATAAAAAGATACACACTGATCACTGAGGCAAATCTGAGAAAATACAAAGAAAAGGAAAATTATCTCCATTATGTAACCCAGGAATAAAGAAAAACAGTTTTTCTTTCTACTTTTTGCTTTTCAACATACATATTAGGCATACGTCATTTTATTGCAGTTTGCTTTATTGTGCTTCGCAGATATTGCATTTTGTTTTTGTTTTTTAAAAAGAAACAAATTGAAGGTCTACAGCAACCCTGCATCCAGCAAGTCTACTGGCTCCACTTTTAAAACAGCATGTGCTTAATTTGTGTCCCCATGTTACATTTGGTAATTGTCACAGTATTTCAAACTTTTTGTAATGCACACTTAATAGACTACCAAAAAAAAACCCCACCAAACTTAACTGCTGTCAAGTCAGATCCGACTCATAGCGACCCCTCCTTGGGTTTCCGAGGCAGTATCTCTGAGGAAACAGATTGCCTAGCCTTCCTTCCATGGAGTGGCTGGTGGGTTTGAACTGCCAGCCTTCTGGTTAGCAGTCAAATCCCTTAGGCTCCACAGTACAGTGTAAACATAAACTTTAATATACACTGGAAAACCAAACAATTCGTGTGACTTATTTTAGTGAGACATTCTCTTTATTGCAGTGGTCTGGAACAGAATCCAAAATATTTCCAGGGTATGCCTGTAATGTTCTGAACTTCGGAAAGTTATCTAACCTTTTTGAGCCTCCACTTCCTCACTATAAAAGGAGGATGTTAACAGCAATAAATGAGATCATCAAGGGACAAGTTTAAAATGTATCTGGTACATACTAAGCCTCCAAATATTAACTATTATTATTCTTTTGACAATTGCTTGTGAATGTCATCTACTCACTTTTTTATTGTTGTTGTTATGTGCCGGCGAGTCGGACCCGACTCATAGCGACCCCTCCTTGGATTTCCGAGGCAGTATCACTACGGAAGTAGATTGCCCCATCTTCCTTCCGAGAAGTGGCTGGTGGGTTTGAACCGCCAGCCTTCTGGTTAGCAGTCAAGGCCTTAGCTACTATGCTACCAGAGCTCCCCACTTTTATATTAGTCTTTGCTTTTTTCTTACAAACTTCTATAGATTTTGTTAATAATAAGGCTATAATGCCTCTGGTTATTTCATGCTGTAGGAGCTCTGGTGGCGTAGTGCCTAAGGCATGTGATTCCTAACCAGAAGGCTGGCGGTTCAAACCCATGAGCCACTCCTTGAAAGGAAAGTTGGGCAATCTACTTCCGTAGTGATAAACCAAAACGAAATGGACTGCCGTGGAGTCGGATCTGACTCACAGCAACCCCTCCTTGGATTTCCGAGGTGGTATCACTACAGAAGTAGACTGACTGCCCAACCTTCCTTCCGAGGAGTGGCTGGTGGGTTTGAACTGCCAGTCTTCTGGTTAGCAGTCAGATGCCTTAGGCACTATGCCACTGCCTCAGAAACCCAAGAAGGGGTTGCTATGAGTGGGATCCAACTCAATGGCAGTGAGTTTTTGGTTTATTGCATGCTGTAAATTTTTTTCCAGTTTGTCATATGCCTTTTCATTTTCTTCACAGTGCTTTAAAATGTTACGTAAACTTTAACTATAACCTTTCTTTTCCCCATTACTTCCATATTAAATAAGCACTTCTTTTCCACACAGTAGGTACTTCTATTTTAGATTGGTCAGTCATGGAAATTCTCTCAGAAGATGTGACATTACAGATCTGGAAAGAAAAGCATCAAAGCCATATACATAGCTGAAGCAAAACCACTGTAGGTAAAGTTTAAAATAAACTTTCTCTTCTTTTCAATATTAATCTTATTTCTATTTAACTGCATCAAATAGGGCTTTCTAAACACACCTAAAGAGTAGTAAAGTTATTTTCTTTTTCTGTGCTATTTATGAAACTAGGATTGTTATCAGTTTCTTAAGCTCGGTAATGTCCATGTTTATGTATGTTCTGCAACAATTTATATTTAAAATTCATTTATAAAGACACCTATACAAAAAAATCCACTGCTATCAAGTTGGTTCTGACTCATAGTGATCCCCTTTGGGTTTCCAAGCCTATAAATCTTTACAGAAGTAGATTGCCTCATTTTCCTCCTCTGGAGCAACTGGTGGGTTTAAACTGCTGACCTTCTGGTTAACAGTCAGTTCTGCCACTAAAGTGTTTTCTAAAAACATCTATAGGACACAGTTATCAGTTTTCTTCAGATGCTGAGTGACTGTCCATTATTATAAGTGCAGAGAAGATAAAAAGAAGCATGTGCCCTATTCCCACTACCTGTCTCAACCACTGTTTTACAAACTGCCACAGGCTGAAGTCATAAGCAAAAACTACCAAAATTTCTCAAGAGTAGAATGAATAAATAAATTGTGGTGTACTAATACAATGGAACCCACCAGCCACTACTCGGAAGGAAGATGGGTTGATCTACTTCCATAGTGATACTGCTTCGGAAACCCAAGGAGGGGTCGCTATGAGTTGTGTCTGACTTGACAGCACATAACAACAACAACAATACAATGGAAAAGGAGATCTGGTGGCATAGTGGATAAGGCACTTGACTGGTAACCGGAAAGTCAGATGTTTAAACCTGCCAACCGCTCCATGAAGGGAAGACAGGGCAATCTACTTCTGTAAAGATTAACAGCCTTCAAAACCCAGTGGGGGTCGCTATGAATCAGAAACGACTTGACAACAGTGAGTTTTGAGTAATATAATGGGAAGGGGCTCTAATGGCATAGTGGTTAAACATTCAGCTGCTAAACATAAGGTTGGTGGTTCAAACCCACCTACCATTCCGGTGAAGCAAGATGAGGCAGTCTGCTCCCATAAAGGTAGTAGCGTTGGAAACCATATGGGGCAGTTCTGCCCTGTGCTATAGGGTTGTTGAGTCAGAATCAACTCGACGGCAGTTGAGAATATAATGAATACTATTCAGTAATGGAAATGAACTACAATTAAATACATAGTGTTGAGTGAAAGAAGCCAAATTAAAAAAAAACAAACCCACATACATATCGTGTGACTCCGTTTATATAAAGTACAAAAATGTTGTAAGTCATGATAGTTGTTTTTGTTGTGGGGAAAGGTGTGGGTTAAGTGGAAGAGGGCATGAAAAATGTTCTCTGGGGCTGATGATGTTCTATTAATACGACTGTAGTGTTCACCTTGGGAAAAGTTATTAAGCTGTGTATATATGAAATGTATACAATTCTGTGTATTACACTTTAATAAAAATTAACAAAAGCAAGAACAAAACTGCTGGGTGCTAAAAAATAGTTACCTAAGCATATTATAACTATATAAACTTAAGCACAAACAAAGCCTAAGTGAAGGTCTATAGGGGATCTCCTGTAAAATACTGCACTTCAGGGTACAGATGTAGAGACAATTACATTGGCTGACTAAAAGAAAGGTGACACAGCTTGTAGAAGGGAAATGGGAGGGAGGGTTACATGTCATATACTTTTAAAAAATTCTTAGTTATATTCTAGATAGATACTTTGAGATAATAAAAAAAAGTATTATGATTATTTGGTAAATTATTGATTCATGTAACTAGAATAGCATTTCATTTCAAGATGTAAAGTTTGAAAAAACAAGGGGAAAAATCCACTATGTAACTTGAAATTACCTGATACAACAAAGCTGAAATTATTGAACAAAAACATTTTACTTTATTTACAGTTGTGATTGGTTTATTTTTTGTGTTAAAATCTCAGTACATAACCCACAGAAACAGGATTAAAATCCACCTGGTTATTTAAGTCACCTATTAAACCCACCTATTTGTTCTCCTAAGATCAGGCACTGTTTTGGTATTGGAGCTCCAAACACCATTCCCCGAAGTTTATCCATTGGAGGAGCTTTATTCTGAAGGCCCCCGAACTTTCCATTACTTCGAATGCGATCTCCATCTCTAGTCAGCAGTGTAGGACAGTGTGTAATTTTAACAACCTGTTATAAGTAAATGGATATTAATTAGTGAGCCGAAGAAACTTATTTCACCTGCTCTAAATAAAGAGAAAACACTGACAATTTCTGAGATTAGAAATGACATATTCTTGATAGTATTTTTAAATAATTAATAAGCTAGTGATGTGTATGATGAACTTGGGGAAAAAAAGAGAGGCAAGAGATCAGTTAGACTACCTTTGAAGTGTTAATCTAAACTAGTGACAATGCAAATGGGAAAAGCAAAACTGACAGCTTGATTGATAAAAGGAGAGAAGCATAGTCAGAGAGCTCTGTGCTACTCAATCCATGGCGGCATGGCTTCAAGTTAGGGGAAAGTTTTCCAGATGAGCACAGGAGAACAAAATGAAAATACAATACTGAAGAAAATATAGACTATAAAGTACAGGGGAGACTCTTTAAAGGACAATATGATATTTGGTTGCAGGGAGAAAAATGGTAAAATTAAGAGTTGTGGGAACTAGAATTATGTAGTTCAGGTAGTATAACTGAAGTCATGAAAGGGGAATTAAGAAGTCAGGGAATAAAAGAACACCAGAATTAATATTTCATTATCTTTAAGAAAGTTCTTTCAAAAAATTTCAGGAAATACACAGACACACACACACACAAAGGTTCAACTTCGCTGGTAACCAAAATCAAAAACCAAACTCACTGCCGTTGAGTCGAATCCGGCTCATAGCAACCCCTCCTTGGGTTTCCAAGGCAGTATCACTATGGAAGTAGATTGCCCAACCTTCCTTCCAAGGAGTGGCTAGTAGGTTTAAACCACCAGCCTTCTGGTTAGCAGTCAAATGCCTTAGGCACTATGCCACCAGAACTTCTTCTCATTGATAACCAGAGAAATGGAATTGAGATGAAATATTGTCACTACTCAAAATGTTAAAAAAACAAGAAACAATCAACTCAAACTCACTCAATGTTGGGAGAGCTGTGGAGAAATGAGTTTTCTTGTACTCATTTGCTCGGAGACTTCCTTTCCCAAAGGAAATCTGACAGTAAAGTATTTAAATGTTTAACATTTTGTGTAACTCAGTAATTCCACTTCTAATAATTTTCTAAAAAAATAATCTCAGATGTCAACAATGTACACTAATACAGTTTTAATGATGAAAACTAAGAAATGTGAATGCCTTAATAACTTATGTAAATAAATTATGGCTCACTCACACAGTAAAACAGAATGCTGACATTAAAAAATGATCAAAGATTATTGTAATTTAATAACATGTAAAAATACCTAATTCAATCTACACACGTCTATATCTATAGATACTATATATAGTCTCTGAATTATATAAATAACCTCTGATTAGACAGATAAAAGATGAAGTAAACTTTATTTTCTAAAAATACAAATATCATAATGGGACATGTAATAGAAAATTCATGACTAATATTTAAATTGTTCAATATAATCAAAGGGGGTCTGGTAGTGCAGTGCCTAAGGCATTTGACTGCTAACCAGAAGGTTGGTGGTTCAAACCCACCAGCCACTCTGCAGAAGATGGGGAATCTACTTCTGGAAAGGGGTATGTTATAGATGTTTTCTCATCAAAATGGACACTAAAAAAAAAAAAAAAACACAAAAACTAGTGTTTAAATACAGTAAGATTCCTATTTAAAGAACCTGTTGTGAATTCTTTGGTGAAATTAATCATTTAATAAAAATCTTTAATTTTGGTTAATTCCTTAGTTTTGGTTTGTATTTGTTTTTTTTTGAAAATGAACATAAAAACTAAATTCATGTACCTATTTATCAGGATTTAGGTAATAGTTTAAAGGACTTAATAACTTAATTAAGTAACAAACACTCAAATTTATAGGCTTGTCTATTCTCCTAACAGACAATACAGGGGGAGAGAGTTACAAGCTACTGGGAGAAATGATTCCTTTTTGTAACAATTCCGAAAATATTACTTTCAAGGAGAGTTTTTCAGTTCTCAAAGTATCCTTCAATCTGATTCTATTCACTAAACACTTTATTAGGACAAAAAGATCATGACAGCCTTTGCAAATGCAGTGAATGAACCACAGCTAGAGCTCTGGGAAGTACTCACTAAAAACTGCTGCTGTAAGGACAAGCTAGGGGAGGAATTAACCAGGGTTGAGGTAGTAAAAATAGCATGAGGAATTTAGAAAAAGGAAACAAATGAGACAACTAAAAACTGAAAATTGTTACTAAAGGATGTCATGTAAGTCTTTTCTTAGAAGAGCTTTAAAAAATAGTTAATTGGCAGAGTTACATATGACATCATTCAAGCACCCGGAAGCAAGAAAATCAATATGCCAATTATGAAGAAAAAATACTGTACCTGTTTTATTACGTATGCTCTTTAGCATTTCTTTTAACAGAAACAGAAGAACAAAACACTACTACTTTAACTTCAAGATAATTTATTTGTGTTGCAAACATTAGCAGTCTACAACTTCATCTTCAAATAGCTAAATTTAAATTTATCCTTATGAGTCGGGGCCGACTCGATGGCAAATAACAACAACAACAACAACTCATATACAGCTCAACTAAATCATCCGGACATTTTAACAAGTGTACTTTAGCCAAGTCTGAAGTTGAAAGTTTGACCCTTCTTGTTAACAATGTAATTCCAAACACATTTCTGATTTATAATATATTCTATCATTACTGAATATTATCTCATTTTCAATCCAAACCATTATTGTTTTATTCAATCAATATTTGTTTGTATTTACTACCTTCTCTGCTCTCCATTGCTGTTTCTTGGACCTTCAACTTGGAGTCTCTAAAAATTTGATTGTGGTAGATTATTAACAACTTCGGCTTATCTGAACATATCCTTATTATGGCTTCATCTTTAAAAGTTATTTTGCTGGATACAGAATTTTATCCTGACGTTTGTTTGATATAACGCCACTACCTTCTGGCTTCTATTATTGCTAGGACGTCAGCTGTCATCTGAATTGATGTTTAATGATTTTTCATGTTTTTTGATGTGTATACTGTCTTTGGTGTTCTGTAGTTTCACTGTGATGTGTCAACGTGTCCATTTCTTTTTAGTCTGTTTGGAATTAGTTGAACTTCTTGAAGCTATGGATTAATGTCTTTAATCAGTTCTAAAAGGTTTTTAATCATTCATTAACTCTGGGGATAGTGCCTCTGATCCTTTTCTTGCCTCATGGCACAATGATTAGACTTTTATTAGATTTTCTCTTTTTGTCCTCTAGGTCTTTTCACTTCTCTCTTATATTCTATCTCATTTTCTCTTTGGGTTGCAATACAGGTATTTTTTCTTACCAAGCATCCAATTTACTAATTCTCCCTTAAGGGATTAAACTTGCTCAGTGAGTATTTGTTTTATTTTTCACTTCTAGAAGCTCTATTTCATTTTCCCCCCAGTCTGCTTGCTTTGTTCTCATTTTCTACATTATTTCTTCAATCATATTAAATACACTTTTTAAATATTTGCTCTCGTTTATCAATATGGAAATTATTTCAGTCCTAATAAAAAGATGAATTCTTCCAGAGAGAATACAATTGTTTCAATCTCACACATAGTAAGTGTTCAAATATCTGATTAACTATAATTTTCCAATTATTACACCTTATTTAATTTTATCCTCAAAGTGAGTCCATGTTATCATAACATTTAATAAATATGACTTCTATTCCATAATTCAGGATATATAAAAATGTTAACTGCCATCAGAATGCATTTGCTTTCCATCCTCAACCTCTTTCTAGTATGATATACTATGGTTTACATGGAATTATTCACAAAGAACTATTCATGAAGATACCAAATACTGTTTTCCAATTATTGTGTAATTCTTAATAGTCTAATTTAGCTCTGCTAAAATTCTATTTTGTTGTCAGGTACCACTGAGTCTATTCCAACTCATAGTGACCCCATATGACAGAGTAAAACTGCCCATAAGTTTTTTTTTTGGGTAAAGTCTTCGTGGAAGCAGACTGTCAGGTGTTTCTCCTACAGAGTGGCTGGATGGGTTGGAATGGCCAACATTTTGGTTAGCAACCAAGGCTAACTTCAATAAGATATATTTATTACTTCTTAACTATCTCCAAAATTTTTGCTCTGACTGGTTACAGATCTGCCATGAATTAGTAGTATGACTTGGACAAATCTATCATTTATTTTGTGTTTAAAGTCTCTCATCTATAAAGTGAAACTAGATGATCTCTAAGGTCCCCATGATTATAGCATATACCATTTATAGATAATGGTTCATATTTTAAACTGGCTTGTTTTCTCTTACATAATTGTTAACAAGTATTTGTCCTCATTTTCAGTTATAATAATTTAGAGATCTGTATATTTTTCATACACGTTAATCACTTTGAGAATTCTAAGCCCCTAACACCATAAGCCACTCTCTGGAAGGAAGACTGGGCAATCTACTTCCATAAAGATTTACCACCTTGGAAACCCAAAGGGGGTTTCTATGAATTGGAATCGACTCAAATGGCAGTGAGTTTGGTTTCTGATTTGGTTTTAAACCATTTAATTATTCCACCTAATATTTAAAGCGTATTGCAGAATCCAAGACATTTAGGTCTTAGATTCAAAGACATCTTTCCCTTATTGAGATTTTACTATATACCAGGCTCTTTGCCAAGGGCTTTATATGCATTATTTCATCCAATCTTTATAGCAGCCGTCTGAAATAGTTGTTTTATTAGCTACATTTCATACAGATGGGGAAATTGAGGCTTAAGGAAATGACTTGTCTGAGGTCAGTAAATGGTATTGGAGACAGATGAACACAGGACTCATGATTCAAATATTACTATGCTATACCTCTGGTAGCACAGTGGCTAAGGCACTTGACTGCTAACCAGAAGGCTGACGGTTCAAACCCACCAGCCACTCCTCGGAAGGAAGGTTGGGCAATCCTACTTCCGTAGTGATACTGCCTCGGAAACCCAAGGAGGGGTCGCTATGAGTCGGGGCCGACTCGACGGCACATAACAACAACAACATACCTCAGAATGCTCCTTGGAAGCAAGAATGGCCAGACTTCGTCTCACCTATTTTGGTCATGTCGTAAGAAGGGCCCATTCCCTGGAGAAGGATGTCATGCTTGGTAGGGTGGAGGGTCAACAAAAGAGGGGGAGGCCTTCAACAAGATGGATTGACACGGTGGCTGCAATGATGGGCTCAAGTATAGCAAGGATTGTGGGGCTGGCGCGGGATCGGGCAGTGTTTCGTCTGCTGTGCATGGGGTTGCTATGAGTCGGAAACGACTCGACGGCACTTAACAACAACAACAAATACCTCATCTATTTAAAAATATATACATAGTGCATCAGAGAATTCCTCATATGTAACACTTAAGGGCGCTCTGGTAGCATAGTGCCTAAGGCATTTGACTGCTAGCCAGAAGGCTGGTGGTTCAAATCCACCAGCCACTCCTTGGAAGGAAGATTGGGCAATCTACTTCCATAGTGATATTACTTCGGAAACTCAAGGAGAGGTCGCTGTGAGTCGGGTCCGACTCGATGGCACATAACAACAACAACAATCATCCCTGCCTAAAGGAGAAAAAACATGATTATAATAAAACCACGAGAACTTCATAAAAGCAAATTAAGAAAATCCTTACTCAGATGGGAAAGAATTCTTCTGTCGTTTTCAAGACAGACTAATTCAAAATTAAGTCCTTGAAGTTTATACATTTTACAAGCCCTTTGGGTTACATTTTGTTTTTGTTCAGTTTTTTAGAAAATTTAAATTGCAGAGACTTATTTTTTAACTTAAACCTAGATACTAGATAACTGAAGATAAATATTCTTCAGAAAAGATTTCTTTTTTCTCTGAGTGTAACATAAAAAAACAAAAAATCCAAACCTATTGTCGTTGAGTTGATTCTGACTCAGTGACCCTACAAGACAGAGTAAAACTGCCCCTAAAGGTTCCTTAGACTAGAAATCCTTATGGAAGCAGATTGCCTCAACTTTCTCCTGCAGAGCAGCTAATGATTTCAAACCACTGACCTTTTTGGTTAGTACTGTGCAAACACAGAAGTGAAATTCTCAAAACATCCAAGAATATAAAACATACTCTTCCAATTTTTAAAAAAGTACATAAATTTATTTTTAAAAAGGCATCCTCTTATACTATCATTTTGTAACTTTTTAATGAAACAATGTATCATGTACACCTTCCTTGTTAAAACATATGAAGTCTATTACATTCTTTCTAACAGCTACATACTACTGTATTATAGGAATTACTATAACAGAGTTGTCCATCCCCAAATGATAGGCATTTAAACTCTTTCCAAAGTTTGCTATCATGAAATAACTCTTTAACATTCTAATGAATATTTTTATGCACAATTTGGTATATTTGTGGGGGTATGTCTGTAACATAAATTCTTTGAATACCGTGTGATGGTTTAAAAATGGCTGCAAATTCTTTGCTACTCCTGCCATGGGGAATGGAGAGTCTGCTACTACCTTCCACTCCCCACATGAGTCTGTGACGGTCAGATTTTGACCAATCAAATGTGGCTATGTATATTCTGAGACTGGGAATTAAAAACTGTGAAGCTTCTCCTTCACTACTTGGAACACTAATTCTTAGAACCCAAATGCCACACTGTTAGGAAGCCCAGGCAGTCATAAAGAGAGATCCACGTGAAGAAGATGAGAGGCCAACAGCCCCAGTTAAGTGCCTAGCCACCAGCAAGTACAGTAGTCAGTGTGAAGAGTAGAGATAAAGTATAAACTGATTAGTTTTAAAAAATAATTTAAAGGGCATATTTCTAACCTAGGACTTGTTGAGTTGGAAAATAAAACTATTTTTCATCTCTAGCCTCTTACACTGACAAAACGTTCTCAAACAAAAGAATCAGCTTCAGGGATAAGATCAACTTCCATGCACTGCCAGTATAATGTGGCCTTAGGACGAAAACCAAGTCAAGATGTCCCTTTGTTAAGATTCCAGAAAGATTTAAGGTACTGCATCTCCTACACCTTTGTAGAAAAAAAGGCTGCTAACAATCTTAATGGCATTAATCATGGTGGAAGAGAACAATAACTCCAGCAGATACCCCTACCTGAGTTTTTTGGCCACTTCCAGCTGAATTTTCACAAGGAAACCAGCACCAACAGCTGGCCGGGTAGTGAGGGATTCTGGAGCTTTCACCATCTCAGTACAATTAGCCAAGACCATTGGGAGAAACTCATAGAGTTGTGAGAAATGATTCACTGTTACTATTTAAAGCCACTAACTCTTAGAGTGTTTCCTATGTAGCAATAGATAATTGAAGCATTTCACTGACATTATCTGAGTATTCTTTTTTCCCAATACTGTCATCAATAGATATTAATTTCCAGTCTCAGACAATTCCATGGTCCAAAAATTCTGCTCATTTTCCAACTTGACTCATTCATTCAGATATCTTATCCTATTTGTTGCTTATTGATCTGTAGGATTGGTTTTGACAAGATTACTCAGTAATTTGTGTATGTATCACCATCAAGAAGAATGATTCCTATATAATGACTCTATATATTAAATTGAAAGACTATACATTAAAATTGTAGCTACAAAATAAAATAGAATTCACATACATACCTCTTTTCTGTAATGATTGGCAGCATCCAAATTATCCAAAATAATGGTATCTCCTAACAGCATACCAAATACTAAAAGAGGCAATAAATAAATTTTTAAAATCATTACATTGTCTTTAGTCATACTGAAATATAGCACTATAAATCTTTTTTCAAAAGAATGCTAACATTCATTACAATTTTCTAATACTTTCTCTAAGAGGAAAAAATAATAAATAGAATTAAACATTAATAAATCTATCGCTTACAAACTAAAAAAAAAAAAAAAAAAAGTAAGTTTTTGTTGTGTTGTTTTTAGGTGCCGTCAATTTGGCTTTGACTCATAATGACCCTATGTACAACAGACTACAACACTGCCTAGTCCTGGGTGAGCCTCAGAATCCTTGCTATATCTGAGCCCATCACTGCAGCCACTGTGTCAACCCATCTCATTGAGGACCTTCACCTTTTTTGTTGACCCTCCACTTCACCAAGCATGAATATCCTTTTCCAGGGAATGGTCCCTTTTGACAACATGACCAAAGCAGGTGAGATGGCATCTGGCCATTCTCACTTCCAAGGAGCATTCCAGCTGCATTTCCTCCAGGACAGATTTGCTCGTTCTGGCGGTCCATGGTACTTTCAGTATTCTTTGCCAACACCACAACTCAAAAGCATCAACTCTTCTCTGGTCTTCCTTATCGACTGCCCAGCTTTCACAATTCCCATTCTTCTCAATGTTAGTCATAATTTGTTATGATCCACACAATCAAATGTTTTTGCATAGTCAATAAAACACAAGTAAACATATCTTTCTGGTATTCTTTGCTTTCAGGCAAGATCCATCTGACATCAGCAATGATATCCCTCATTCTACATCCTCTTCTGAATCCAGCTTGCATTTCTGAAAGTTCTCTGTCAATATACTGCTGCAACTGGTTTTGAATTATCTTCAGCAAAATTTTACTTGCATGTGATATTAATGATATTGTTCGGTAATTTCCACATTATGTGGGATCAGCTTTCTTTGGAATGGGTACAAACATGGATCTCTTCCAGTTGGTCAGGAAGCTGTCTTCTAATAGAAATTTCTTGGCATACACGAGTGTGTGCCTCCAGTGTGGCATCCGTTTGTTTAAACATCTCAATGGCTATTCTGTCAATTCCTGGAACCTTGTTCTTTGCCAATTCCTTCAGTGCAGCTTCAACTTCTTCCTTCAATACCACTGGTTCTTGTTCATATACCAGCTCTTGAAATGGATGAACATCGACCAATTCTTTTTGGTGCAGTCACTCTCTGTATTCCTTCCACCTTCTCTTGATGTTTCCTGCACCATTCAATATTTTGCCCACAGAATCTTTCAATACTGCAACTTAAGCCTTGAATTTTTTCTTTAGTTCTTTCAGCTTGAGAAATGCTGAGTGTGTTCTTCCCTTTTGGTTTTCTAATTCCAGGTCTTTGCACATTTCACTATAATAACTGACTTTGTCTTCTTGTGAGCTGCTCTTTGAAATCTTCCATTCAGCTCTTTTATCTCGTCATTTCTTCCATTTGCTTTAGCTACTCTCCATTCAAGGGCAAGTTTCAGAGTCTCTTCTGACATCCATTTTTTGACATCAGTAATTGATAGATCTGGATCACAAACGTTAACATTTGTATACTATAATATCCTTTACCTGTTTCACAATGTTCTACATTATCTGGAAACGTTAACAAGTCTCGGGCAAAAATCGGATCTCCAATGGGTTTAAAATATAATTTTCCATTTCGTAAATGAGGTAGAGGCCTGAATAGAAAGAAAAAATTAAAGGTATTAAACCAAAAATATGTAGCTTTTTAATTTAAAAAATGTAATATGAAAATATGTGACTACATTGTGTATCATTTTGATCATATAATCAATTTCCCATCCATCACAGGTGAAACTCTTAAATGATCAGCTATTATGCTCTTAGAAATGAAAAACAGTATTTACCAATAAAATTATCAGTCTTGTTCTGATCTACACTACTACGCTTAATTAGCTTGTATAATCAATATAATACTATATATTTAATTATATATATATATATAAAATGCTGTATATTTAATTAATATAATTAATAAACTTACTGTAGTTTAGTCTGACAAGGAGAAAAGCAGCCTCTAAAGCTGGCTTCAAATGGGGATACCGATAGCCTAACTGCCTCATATGGAGCATGACTCTACACTGAGTAAGGGAAGGGGCAAAGCTCAAGGCTCAGTCACATGTGAGGGAGGAGTTAATTTTTCTGGCTCTCTCTCTCTCCTTCCTACCCAGGAAACAGAATGTGCAACTGAAGCTCAATGGAACTCAAGGGGTAGGAATTGAGGGTAGGTGTGTTAGGGTTTTTCCCTTCCTCATAGTATAGCTTTTCCTAAATCTTGAAAGTAGGAGCCCTAGCGGACTCTAGAAGCTAGTTAACTACATCCCACTTCTAAGAGGCAGAATACGCAGAAGGCTAATTTCAAGAGCAAATTTCAGCCTTAAATGCCACATTCATACTTTCCCTAAATCAAGGATTCTTAAACTGCTCTTCAGGGATTATAAAGATAAAAAGGCTCTCCTAGAGGGAAAGTTCTCATACAGAAAATATTACTCTCATCAACACAGTAATTAGGATCTACAGGATCTTCCACGCTGTTTAAATGGATCCTTCCTAGCAGCTGAGTAGGAGATTTAAGAATTAGATGGATTTCAATTCAAATTGTGGCTGTTTCTGCAATCTATTTTTAGATTACAAAATGTGATAATATGTTAATTTACTGATGCTATATGCTTTTAATATTAGTTCCCATGCTCCTTCAAATCCTCATTCCCACACAACTGTAGGCCTTGTAAAGCTCTGTCCAGGAACCTTAGACACAGATCTAAACCCTTACTCTGAATAAAGTTGCTCTGTATTCTGCTGACAATAATGACATCCTTACATCTACACGTGCTTGACAGCTTTAAGTTATTTTGAACTCTCATTATGCCTATTATTCTCACATCAGTTGTCAAGTTCTATGAATTTTCCTCTTTGTAAGAATTTTTTACAATTATAAATTGATTTCTTTATAATCCAGGGATTCCTAACTGGAGGTCCATGATCCCCATAAAATCTATGTAAAATTGTGTGTGTTTGTGTATATATATATTTTTCCCCCCTCCTATTATTTTATTGTGTTTTAGGTGGAAGTTTACACAGCTAATTAGATTCCCATTTAATAATTTTTATACAAATTGTTCCATAACACTTTTTACAATGTGTCAGTATTCTAATTACTTCCATTCTATTATTTTGTTTACACTGATCTAGCTTCCTTGCTCCTCCTTGCCTTCTCAGTGTTTGCTTTTGGATAAATGTTGATGGCTTGGTCTCAAAAAAGTTAATTGTTTAAAGGTGCACATTACTCATGGGTGATACTGTTTATTTTATAAGGCAATCTATTATTTGGCTGAAAGGTCACCTCTGAGAATGGCTTCAGTTCCAAGTTCAAAGGTCTTAGAGTGATCGTCTTGGGAGTTCCCCTAGTCTCTAACAGTCCTGTAAATTTGGCCTTTTTTAGGAATTTGAATTTTGTTTCTTTCTTTCATTCCATCCAGGACCTTCTATTGTGTTCCTGGACTGAATGATTAGCAGTAGTAGTCAGGCATTATTTAGTTCTTCTGGTCTCAGACTAAGAGAGCCAGTGGATTTGTGTGGGCTGTATATAACGTCTTGTGGACTAGTGTCTTCTTTGAGTCTTTGGTTTTCTTTATTCTCTTTTCTCCAGTCAAGTAGAGACTAACAGTTGTATCTTACAAGGCCGCTTGCAACTTTTTAAGACACCAGACGCCACTCATCAAATGAGGATGTAGAATGTTATCTTTGTGAACTATGTTATGCCAACTGACCAAGTCGTCCCCAGACTGACATTTTTGAGCTTTTTAAGAGAGAAAATGTACAACTTTTATCAGTCTTAAAAAAATCCCAGAAGCTCTTTTATTTAATTTTTCTTTATGTTTAACATCACTACCCTAGTTCAGGCTTTCATTTATCTCCAATCTAGTCCCATCATGTCCCTACTTCTAGTCTTTTCCTTTCTTCAAATCTACCTTACACAGAGCTGCCAGAATCTTTCTGATGCAAAGTATAAAAGGTTTAGTAATCCATATACAAGCTGATTCACAAATAAAAATGAACACTCAAATTCAGTATATTTAGTATGACATTCAAAACTCTTCCAAACTGTAAACTCATTTAGCATCCTTATCTTTCATAATTTTCTTACAAATCTTGTATTTGCTCCTGACAAACTAAAGTATCTCTTACTCTCCAAACATGTTTTATCACCTCTGTGCTTCTTCTCATACTATTTCTTTTATCTGGAATGACCTTAATCCCTTCTCTGATTCAAGCCAGCTATTACCTCTACCATGAAATTGTCCTTCTTCCTATCTTTCCTCCATTAACTTACCATTACTTATCATTATTCCCTCTTCAGTTACGAAAGCACTTCTTTCATTATCTTTTATAGGACTGGACACGTTTTAACTTGTTTACAGTTATTTACTTTCAAGCTGTTACTTCCTTCTTTGCATGTCAGGTTTCTTAAGTACAAAGTCAGCACTTACCTTGCATTCACAACTCTTAGCAAAGACACATAGCAAGGATCCAGTTAATACGTATGAACTAAATGTATTTTGTCATGCCCATATCATTATAATACAATTTAGTATTAGCAGTACTATTAGAATTATATGTTGCAAAGTCAAAGATTTGCTTTGGGCTTGTATGTTATATGCATGTATCTCATACACAAATAACTTTTAATTTGCAAACTAAACATGGCCAGCATATATGAGCAAATGCACTGAAATGTTAATATTAATGAAATATGTTCATTTATGATGAAGATAAAAATAATTAAAGTAATACAAATCACTTCTCAGATTACGCAGATGTATTTTTTAAGAGATATCCTTTTTAAACTTAAGGCTTTAATAAAAAATAGAAAAATAATGAATGTTTTCCTAACCTTTTCCAATCTGGAAGAGTCTTCTTATAAATAGAATCAAGGGGCAGCACCTGCTGACGACCTTGAGTTTCATCATAGATGCGGCGTGCAGCATCAGTAGTCAGGGTGACCACACAGTCCATGTCACTTGCCAGATGCCAAGAAATAACCATTGCAGCTCTATCATCTTCAATTTGTGCTAGGTGTGCAATCTGTAACCCATTTAAAAAAAAAAAAAGTAAAATATGTTACAAATAAATATACAAAAATTTGATATTAAGTATTTTAACAGCCCTAGTCTCCACAGTAAAACATTTTTCTGAAGCACTTAAATAAAAATAAATAAATAAACAAATAAAATCACAAGCTATAAAAACTTATAAGCTTGAACATATTCCATTGTAATATTGTTTATAAATTTTGGAAAAATTGCTTCAAAGACTACATTTTAATAAATTTCCAAATAAGCATGGAAAAGTATTTGGAATTTTACCATGTAAAATGAACATTTTTCTTATTTTAATATCTTTATATTTTGGATGTGACTTAATTGATAAAATACTCATAAAATATATTAAACAATATACAAATAAAATAATCAATGGTGTTTTCAAGATTCAAATGAACATAAATATAGTTCCACAGCATTCTAAGTAGATGTTTTATTCCAGTAATATAGTATTTCTTTCAGAAAACAAATCTAAATGTCATAAATAAGAATAGATTCTTCTGTTTTCACGTCTTTGCAGCTTAGGATAAATCATCACTCTCCTATTTAGAAATACTTGCCTTGAGTCATGGGAGCTCTGGTGGTGTAGTGCCTAACGAATTTGACTGCTAAGTGGAAGGCTGGCAGTTCAAACCCACTAGCCACTCCTCGGAAGAAGGTTGGGCAATCTACTTGCGTAGTGATACCAGCTTGGAAACCCAAGGAAGGGTCACTATGAGTCATATCTGACTCAACCACTGTGTGTTTGGGTTTTTTCTTTTTTTGCCTTCAGTCACAGGCATTCATGTTCAAAGTTTAACAAGGCTGGGATATTGTAGTCAATTTCAAAACCTCATTCATCATGCTGGCATGGTCATGTCTACTCTCACTTATTGGAACTGGTAGAAAAAATATGCCCTGGCAATGAAAACGTCATGTGTCAGCACTACAAACATCGTAATTTCTAACCTTGTATTCCAATTCTTCAGTAGTTTGATTAAGAAATCAGACATGATAACTAGTTCATGTAAATGAATATGAAAATAATGTTCTAGCCAATGCAGGAAAGATTAATAGAGGGAAAGCAAATTATATGTGACTCAGTGCTATGTGACTGCTAACCAGAAAGCTGACGGTTCAAACCCACCATCCACTCCTCGGAAGGAAGATTGGGCAATCTACTTCCATAGAGATATTGCCTTGGAAATCCAAGGAGGGGTCACTGTGAGCCGAGTTGACCCAATGGCAGTAAGTTGTTGTCGGTTTTTTTTTTTTTTTAAATAAGTACTATGAGAGGTATTTAGGAGCTCTGGTAGTGTAGTGCCTAAGGCACTTGACTGCTAACCAGAAGGCTGGCGGTTCAAACCCACCAGCCACTCCTTGGAAGGAAGATGAAGCAATCTACTTCTGTAGTGATACTGCCTCGGAAACCCAACGAGGGGTCACTATGAGTTGCATCCGACTCGATGGCAAATAACAACAACAACAACATGAGAGGTATTCATTTTGGAGCTGCTCACAAGCACCTTAAGTTCATAACTGGAGTAATTATTTCAAATGAAGGTAGGCTTGGAAGTCCTCACTAGAATTCTTAAAATTACATTTACTGCCTTAAAATTTCAGGTGATACAAGTATGTATAATAATGCTTTTTTAATCTAATCCTGAAATATGAACTCACGTTTTGTTTTTACTTATACTGTAGCTACAATGTTTTGCTTTGGCTACATTTCTAACTTGCTGAGTCTACATCAGCCATTTTCACAGACGTCACTAATTTTTCCTCATTTGGGGACAGGTAAAGAATAGCACTTGGGTTGGGGAAGATGGGATTTCAAGGTATTTGGAATAATGGAGAAAATAATTAAAGTATCCAACTGAAATGCAGTATTCATGATATTAAAATGAAATGTACTGTAAAGTTTGGGGAAAATCTCCTCCCATCCCTCATTATATTCCAGGATTTCTCCAATTTTAAAATAAATGTCACAAAGAAATTTTTAAAGGAAGCCAGGAAGAAGATTAAGAATGACTTGGAGGAAATAGAAAAGTTTTTTTGTTTTTTTTTTTCCAGGTTAGGGAAGGCTTACGCTTCTAAAGGGGCAGAGGAGAGACTACATAAAATGAGATTTCAATCATTCATCTAGATTTTCAAGTTATGGAATGAGAATTACTTGGACTTTTCTTTAATATATCTTTTCTGCTAACTCTTTTTTGGTATTCTGGTACAAAGTCTTAGACATCAAGCAAGAATTGTATACTGGATGAACCACTGAAATGTGATCTTAGTGTTAGTATCTGAAATCAGATTATCTAGAAATATCTACATGTTTTGAATCACAAGACTACTTCTTTGGTTCTGAGGAATAGTATTTTATAACATTATATGTTAGTATCTTGTCTTCCAATTCATTTTTAATTTTTCAATTTACAGATTTTCAGTTTGGAAATAATGTTACATGGCTTTGGTTATAAACACTTCTACAATTTTAGAAGGGCCCCCTATTTTGTGTGGGGCTGCCTATGAAATCAAAGAGCAGTATAAGAACTTTGGAATCTAAGAGACCTTCATTTACAACTAAGCTGTACATCAGACTAACTATAGTAACAAGTTATTTAAGTTCTTTAAACTTCCGTTTCCTCATCTATAAACTAGAAGTACTATAAATGTTGATGGAGTGGTTGTGGAAGTAGGATGAGGTACATATACAATAAACCATAGTGATTAAGAACACAGACTAGCAGTCAGAGTGCCGAGCTTTGATGGCTCTGATGCTTGCTAACTGTATAATTCTGAACAAGTTGCTTAATCTCCCTGAATGTTAGTTTCAATTTCCTCATCTTTACAATGGGGATAAAAGCAGAAAACCGAGAAGCATATTAGATGGAAAAGTTTAACAAATTAAGCACATGTACATATACCTCAAACCTTACACCATTAAAAACTGAAGGTGTCAGGAAAAAAGGAGAATATGATAAGCGATGTAGAAGGAACAACTAAAACCTAGCTAAAGAATTTACTAATAGTTGCAAATAGATATTCAAATATAAAGTCAAATGGTTATAACTGAATAATATCAGGATAAAAATATAACTCATGTTACAAAAGGCAAAATCAAAACTGGAAAGGACAAAAGACAAGAAGGAAGAATGGCACTCTTTCCCTTAGCAGAAATATATATAAAGTTATTTATTTTATTTTTCACAAAGTTCTAGGAGTATCCCAGAATTGCCTAATAACATTAGACTTAAAATTCAGAAAAATTTTGACCGTTCTCTTCTGTTGCCTCACTTAAGGTGAGCTACCTATAAAGGTGCTGGCAAGCTATAAAGTAATACAATAAGAAAGCCTCTCTAAGTGGACAAGCCCTGAATTAACTCATATTAACTTTTGCCATAGTCATTGATGGTAACAGGAATTATGGAATTAATCATGCATTTCAGAGTAAGTCCAGCCAAAAAGACACTTTAATATGATGGCATTTTCTAACAATGCAGGATTTACACAAATAAAACAACATAACAAGATATACTGTCTCTTGAAAAGCTTAAACACAAACCTTTCCCAAAACATCTGCACTGCCTTTGGTGTAGTTTGGAAGAGTACATGATCTTCTAGGTTTTTTCTTCAGCTCTTCCTGTTCTGTTATTTTTCTTTTCAAAAGTGCTTCTATATGTGTCATCTGTAATTTATAAAGAAAAATTAACTATAAGGTCAATTTGTCTTGCATTAGGCAGCCCATGACGGGAGAAAAATCTGTAAATTAGGAAACTCAAGAACATAAAGTTAATAATAAGGTAGACATTATTTAAAAAAAAAACAAAAACTACTGTTATAGTAACATAAAGCTTCCACCTCACTGAAATTTTTATCTTAGTTAAGAAATATTATCTATAATGTGATTTTTCTTTGAAACCCAAGTTAGACATTTAAAGAATGTTCAGTTAAAGTCTACACTGTTTTTTGTTTCATTCCCTTTATGTTCTTTGTCACCAAATAATACCAGCTATAACTTTTGCAGCTTCTTCAAAGCATTATTTAAGTTATAGTATTAACTGTATTTATTAGTGTCATTATATTAAAAATACAAACAGCAATTTTTTTTTGTAAAAAGTAATTTATCATTTTGCTAGCACTTTTACTGTCTAGTAAGTGACTAGACTATAATACAGTCTTTGTACCCAAAACCAATAATGCCCATAATTTCAAATAAAACATGAACTGTAAAAACAATTTACTGACTTGAATTTAATACAGAAAAAATTTCTTAGGTACACTTGCAAACTATACCTGTTGTGTTGTAGGAATGTCAATATTATGTGTTTTTAGTTCATTCCGAAGCTGAGCCTCTTTTAATTTTGCTTCTTCAACTTGGCCTAAAAAACAAAATAAAAAACAAAAAACAACTATCAATTTCTGATAGCAAATATTTAATTTTTATTCTCTTTCAATGCTTGATGCGAAAATAATAGACTATTTTAGAATTTCAAAATTAAACTAAAAATCTAACATTAAGGTACAATTCTAATATACAATTCTAATATACAAAAGCTTCTTGGGGGGAATATTATATTGCAATCTCAGTTGTCTTGGATAAATCATTTAATCTTAAACCACACAATTATATATAGATACACACGTAATTGCATTAGATTGTTCTCAGAACAAACTAATATTTTATAAAAACAATTTTTAATGTTATTCAAATGGTATCTCATTATACTATTTAATTCCTACTGTCCTCTAAGATGTTCTCAACATTGGAGAGATACACAACAGTGAAGACTATATGTTGGCGAAATGACTAAAATTTTTGCTGTGTAATTAACACAAAGTAAACAAAAACAACAAATGAAGAGATGATAGAGCATAATTCAGCAAATGCTGAGTGTTAACTGAATACAAACATTATTAAAAACTGCAGCAAAACATTATGTATGTTCACTCAAGAATAAGTTACTTAATTCAGTACTAGTGGATGCTGATTTGGACACCTCCACGGCATGACATATTGCATTATATTTTAAATAAAATGCACTCATTCCATGACCCACAATAAAATTAAATTACACATCATTCCCTCTGTAATATTTTCATTCAGTTGCTTTACCCAGAATCGGGACTTAGATATAAGTATCATCATTGCTATGCTGAAAGAATTTAAAAACCTAAGTATTCCTTAGAGATGCAAAATTATAACTATCAGAAAACCTCAAATTCTGGTTGGTAAAGCAGGATAACAATTTATTTAAGATGAAAGAATATGTCATCTTTAAAACTGACAAACCAGGAATAATATAAAACCATTATATTATACCTTTCTGCAGTGTTCTGTAAATAGTTTGGAGTCTAGGGAAAGTAAACAAAGAACAATTTCTAAATCTCTGTTAGTATCAACTTTCTGCCTCACCATTCAACACAATCTTTTATTGCTTCTGAATATAAAATGACTTACATTTCATTTCATCAAGTAGCTGTTTGCTGGCTTCAAATAAACTTCTGTACATAATAATAGACTTAGATAATTGGTCTTTCTCTTTTGTAAGTGCTGCCATTTGTTGCTGCTTCTTAACATCTAAGAAAAAATACAGAAAATTAAAACATTTTAAAAATTGTGACTTTCCCAAAATACATAACATGATTAGCTAAACCACCATGTTAACAGAAAATAAAACAAAGTTATCTAAAGTAAAATAACTACTGCCATCAAGTCAAATCCAACTCTAAGCAACCCTTTAGGGCAGAGTAAAACTGGCCATAGGGTTTCCAAGACTAAATCTTTACAGAAGCAGACTGCCTCATCTTTCCCCCATGTAGTGGCTGGTGGGTTTGAACCACTGACCTTGTTGTTAGTAGCCAAATGCCTTAACCACTGCCCAACCAAGTAACAGAATATAAAAATCTATTTGTCTAAAAACTTACCATTGTAAAACATAAATGGTAGGATATATGGTTCTAATTTTCTTGATAAAGCTGGTAGCTGAGGCTCAAATATAATAAAATATTCAGTACTATCTCTTCCAGGACTATTTTCTGCCAGCACTAGACTCTGTACAAATAAAACATTTAAAAAGATATTTTCCAATGTAAAAAATGTTACATATCTCACTGAACTCTCTATTCAAATAAATGATAAGTTTAAAGGCAAAAGTCACTGACCCTCAAAAGATTCATTAAACGTTCATTAAAGCATCCATCCCCACTATAACCTGAGATACAAAACTTTCAATTTACCTTTTGTTACTGTTTTGAATGCCAAATATTCTGATCAATAAACAGCTTGTACAAAAATGATATATAATGGAAAATTACTAGAAAAAGTATCTTGTCCTTAGAATCAGAAATATTAATGGTAACTTATATCTACTAAAGCCAGAAAATTTTCTAATTCTCATCCTTTAAGTTGAAGCAGTATGAAACAGCTGATGATGTATAGGTTATAATACTAATCACAAACAAATGCCCAAAGCCCACTGCTGAGTTTAAGTTACACCTGTTGCCATGGAAGCAGACCCACCAAGTCCCTGGTGACAGAGCAAGAGGTCCTGAAAGGCTCTAAAAATCAGTTTTAAAGGAACTGTATTTCCTTCATTAACACACACAAAAACTTTTTATATACTTTAGCTTAAGATCAAAACATATAACTAGTAAACAATATAAACATAAATACTTACATCCCAAATGATTTTATTCACAGTTTTACTGGAAGGAATAGATCTTAGCTATTTTGTTTTTTAGATTAATGATACAACTTACAAATAAGAAGGTAAAATCAAAAGTTCTAAATCAACAGCACACTATAAAATAATTAATAAATTATAGCTACAATTTTTCCCAAAGAAAACAGAATAAAAGCTCCCATTTAACCAATTCCTAATCCCATTTAGTCTCTAAAAAGGATTTTCAATGTATTTATATGAATGTAAATAAACACATATAAAATATTGTATTTTAAAAATACAGCCTCTATACTTTAGAAACTTGCTTTTAGCATCCAATCTGATTGACTGATCAGTCTGTGAATATAGTTAGCAATTTGAAATATTTATGCATGACACAGTAATATCCACTCACTGAGTAAATAAAATTTAGGTTGTTATAATTTTTAAAAACAATTATTTATAATATAGTAAAGAAAATATCTTTGAATGCTTCTTTATAAATGGTGTTTTCAGCAATGGATAATGAGAAATATAATGACTAGTTAAAAGTTTATTTTAATAGGTAGTATCAAATTTCCTTTCAGAAGCTGTATCAATCTATCCTCTCATCAGCAGTGTATCAAAGTGTCCTATTCCCTTGATGCTGGCCAAGACTTAATATTAATTATGTATTATTTTCTAAACAGATGAACTAAAAACCAGCAAGTCATTATTATTTTAACCAGCATTTCTCTAATTGGTACTGAGGTCATGCTTATTATGCTTATTGGTCAATTGTACTTGCTCTTCTATTAACTGTCTACTCATTACTGACTAGCAGGACATTCTTTAGGTTTGAAAAATATGATCAACATACTAAACCTCTATTACATGTATTACAGTATTTCTCCCAAATCTATCACCTTTAAAAAAGTACCTCTTTTTTTAAATTATAGAATCATATAATAAATCTCTATGATCAGTCACTCAGTGTCAACAATTACCAACACACTGTCACTGTTTATTCAATTCTGTTTATAGCACATAAAGTTTTAACTTTTAATGTAGTTCAATAAAAGTCTTTTTCCTTGTGTCTTGTTTAAGAAGGTCTTTCCTACTCCAAAGTTTTATAATTTTTAATCCCTGCAAACACTGGCTGTGTTCTGGGCCAGTGTTTGTCCTAAACTTCCTTAATGTTAAGAATCACCTAATTGCTTGCTGAAAATCAAATCCAGAGCCCAATACCAATACATAGGGCAGACACCAAGTAGGATTCAGAAATTTTAGGCTTATTCAGTGTGATAGCAGGGACCTCTAGTGGTTAAAAGCAACTCATACGGATAACATAGAGCTCAGAGTCTATATACAGCTGCTGAGGAATAACTTAAGTCACAGTCTTAACCTCAGAAATGTGTATAGAAGGGTTAGCAGTTTCAAATGCCAAGAAGATAAATACATAAATTAGGCCAGGTATATTCTTCCAAGAGAAACCCATTTTGCACTTAAAAACCTATCTCCTTTGTGCTCTGTACCACCCCCCAACATATGACTTTCATTAGCTAATTTTTATTGTTGTTGTTGATGTTATGTGCCATTGAGTTGGACCTGACTCATAGCAACCTCTCCTTGGGTTTCTGAGGTAGTATCACTATGGAAGTAGATTGCCCCATCTTCCTTCTGTGGAGTGGCTGGTGGGTTTGAACCACCAGCCTTCTAATTAGCAGTCAAGTACAAGAAAATTTCACTCTCCATTATAAGAAATATAAAACAAATGTGAATATAAGTGGCATTTTGTTCAGTTGTTTATTCATTTTGACATTACCCTTAATGTCAAAAGATGAGAGGGAATAACATGGAGGTGGCTACTGGAAGATAAGGCATCATCTGACAGGAACAGTCCCTGCTCAGTCCCCCCACACTGATGCCCTGAAGAGAATCTTGGCCCTTGCCAGAACATTAGATTTTCCCCAAATATCAGAAATACAGATTTTTACATAAAAACTCCAAAACTTTAAATGTTGGAAAACGAATTAAAATGAAAATCTTGCACTGGTTGGTTATTCATAGACAAACTAACAAGTTTGCAGGCAAGTGCAGCCACAGGCTCCCAGTGTGCAACCAAACATAATGAAAGCCATGTGATGTGAGCACTTGTTGTTGTTGTTGTTTTTAAGTGCCGTCGAGTCGTTTCCGACTCATAGCGACCCCATGCACAGCAGAACGAAACACTGCCCGATCCCGCGCCAGCCCCACAATCCCTGCCATACTTGAGCCCGTCATCGCAGCCACTGTATCAATCCATCTCCTTGAAGGCCTCCCCCTCCTTCGTCGACCCTCCATCCTACCAAGCATGACATCCTTCTCCAGGGAATGGTCCCTTCTTACAACATGACCAAAATAGGTGAGACGAAGTCTGGCCATTCTTGCTTCCAAGGAGCATTCTGGCTGCACTTCCTCCAGGACACATCTGTTAGTTCTTTTAGCAGTCCACGGTACTTTCAGCATTCTTTGCCAGCACCACAACTCAAAAGCATCAACTCTTCTTTGGTCTTCCTTATTCACTGCCCAGCTCTCACATGCATACCAGGTGATTGGAAATATCATGGCTTGTGTCAAGCGCACCTTAGTCCTCAAGGAGATATCCTTGCTCCTCAGCACTTGAAACAGTTCCTTCGCAGTTGACTTTCCCAATGCTACACGTTGTCTAATGTCCTGACTGCTGCTTCCGTTGGCATCGATTGTAGAACCAAGCAATGTGAATTCCTTGACAACCTCAATTTTCTCTCCATTTATTGTGATGCTGCTCATTGGTCCAGTTGTGAGGATTTTTGTTTTCTTTATGTTGAGATGTAATCCATACTGCAGACTGTATTCTTCAACCTTCATCAGTAGGTGCCTTAAGTCATCCTCACTTTCAGCAAGCAAAGTTGTATCGTCTGCATATCTCAGGTTGTTAATGATTCTTCCTCCAATCCTGATGCCACGTTTTTCTTCATATAGTCCAGCTTCTCGGATTATTTGCTCAGCATATAGATTGAATAAGTGTGGAGACAGAATACAACCCTGACGCACTCCCTTCTTGATGTGAGCACTAGGTCAGATATAAAGATAAACCATGCCAATAACAACAAAAAAAGGGCAATTTCAACTTTGTTGATGAATAAGAGTTACTCAATAACTGATACTAAGAAATGAACAAAAAAATTTACTTCAAATGAATTTGAAGAACAAAAAGCCAAAATAAAATCTGGACAAAAATTAAAAACATAAAGAATATTAAAAGTAGCACTGTAAATATAATCCTACCTCCAATATAAACAAAGCTAAAAAGATAAAAAATAATCTCAGTAGTATGTATTTCTACAAAAGGTATTAATAACTTTAATATGTAATTAAGAAAATGATGAATATTTAAAAAAACAGTCAATAGACAAAATTATAAAGATCAAAACACAAGAAAATGTTCAATCTTTCTGGTAAACAAGAAAACATTTATTAAAGCACAGGAAAGTTGGTTAGGATGTTAAAAACCATTAATATCCAATATTAGTGATATGAGGACGGACAAATTACTTCTGGTAGGAATACGAACTGAATGGCAGTTGGCAATAATGATCAAAATCAATTATATTAGCAATTTCTTAAGGAAATAAACAGATCTATGCAAAGAATGTTTATCTTGTTGTTGTTATAAGCCGTCGAGTCAGACCCGACTCATAGGGATCCCTCCTTGGGTTTCCGAGGCAGTATCACTAAGGAAGTAGATTGCCTAACCTTCCTTTCAAGGAGTGGTTGGTAGGTTTGAACCACCAGCCTTCTGGTTAGTAGTCAAGTTATAGAGAAGGTTAATGGAAGTACTGTTGATAGAAACAAGCTTTGAAAATAAACTAAATTTTCACTAAGAATTGATCAAACAAATTGTAACCATTAATACAACGATGTAGGCTTATTTACTAAAAGAAATACAAGATATGTTAAACAAGAGAAACTGTTTTTAAAAGTACAGTTTTATTATTAATGAAATTTCATAGACACAACATACATAATCATATATACACAGGATATACATGCAGTATTACTACTTTATTTTTGTGTTTTTTTAGTGTTCCCTCCCCTCCCCTCCCCTCATATCCCTGAGTAACTGACAAAGAAAATTTCTTCCCATATATAAACCTTTCCTTGACTTTTTAAATAGTGAACTAATATAATATTTGTTCTTCTGTGATTGACTTATTTCACTCAGCATAATGTCCTCCAAGTTTATCTATGTTATTCAGTATTTTATAGACTCTACATTTTTCTTTAGTGTTGTATAATATTCCATTATGTGTATGCACCATGGGTTGGTTATCCGTTTTTCTGATAGACACCTAGGTTGTTTCCATCTTTTTGCTATTGTAAATAGTGCTGTGATGAACACGGGTGTGTATTTATGTGTTCTTGCCCTGGCTCTCAGTTCTTTAGGTACCTAGTAATGGGACTGCTGGGTCAGATGGTATTTCTAATTCCAACTTTTAAAGGAATTGCCATACTGCTTTCCACAGCGGTTATATTATTTGACACTCCCCTCAGCAGTGTATGAGAGTTCCAATCTCTCCACATCTCTGTCAGCCTTTGTTATTTTCTGATTTGATGAAGTTTGCAATTAGTGCTGGGGTGAGATGGTATCTCATTGTTATTTTGATTTGCATCTCTCCAACAGTAGCTAATGATAGTCAACATTTCTTCAAGTGTTTGTTGGCCGCCTGAATCTCTTCTTTGGTGAAGTGTCTATTCATGTCTTCTGCCCATTCTTAAATTGGACTATTTGTCTTTCTGTTGTTGAGGTGCTGGAGTTTTCTATAAATTCTAGAGATAAGTCCCTTGTCAGATATGTCATTGACGAATATTTTTTCCCAATCTGTAGGTTCTCTTTTCACTCTTTTGAAGAAGTCTTTGGAAGCACATAAAAATTTAATTTTTAGAAGATCCCATTCATCTTGTTTATCTTCTGCTATTTGTGCATTTGGTGTTATGCTTGACAGTCTATTTATACCATAAATAAGGTCCCCTAAACTTGCCCCAATTTTTCCTTGAGGAATTTTATAATTTTAGGTTTCACATTTAAGTTTTTGATCCATCTGGAGTTTATTTTTTAAAACACATTTTATTGAAATACAATTTCTGTATAGTGAAATACACAAAACTAAAGTGACATGAGTCAATGCATTTTTTTTTTTTGCAGTGTCCCTCCCCTCCCACCACTGGTAACCAACAAAGAAAGTTTCCTTCCAGATGTAAACCATTCCTTGACTTTTTACAATAATGAACTAGTACTACATTTGTCCTGTAATTGACTTATTTCACTCAGCATAATGTATAATTTTCTGTGCTGAGCTCATTTTATTTATGAATCATGTTATCACTTCCTTCATTGCTATTATTACAGTATTTGCTAAATATTTGTGCTGGCCCTCTTTTTTACTTTGATGTGAAGGTTTATCATTTTTCTTTGAGGTTATCCTGTGATTTATAATTTTCTTCCCAAGTCTGTTCTGTCTTGCAGTTGTCTTGACTTCCCTACCATTCAGAAGTTCTTTAACTATACAATTTTTTCCTTCTATTTAGTTTGTAGCTAACCTCATTTGTCAATTGATGTGTCTGGTTCCCTGTTTACAATCTTGTAGGCTTATTTACTTTGGATACTTCTATAACTGGGTTGGTTTCTGGGTTATGCCATCAAGTATGTTAATGATTGGCTGTTGTTTGCTGTCCAAAGGACTCCCTTTAGCATCTGCAGGGTAGTAAATTACCTGGTATGGCTTTTCTAGCCATAAGTCTTTGTAAACTCCCGGTGGAATTTGCTGTGAGTGACTGAGGAGCACCTGATTGTTAAAGTTACCCACCTGGGGTTATTTCTGTTGCGGGTGGCACAAAGCAAAGTTCTGGGAAGTTTGCGCTCTCTCTCAGGTGCTTAGAGTTCTGATGCTATGATTGGCTAGTTTGGCCACCTTGCCAGGCTCCAAAGGAGGCCTCCTAGAGGCAGAAGGAGTCTTTCTGACTGCTGGCTGAGAAGGACGTGCTGCTGAAAGAAACGCGCTCCTGAGAGACATGAGCTGCTGAGAAAAAGATGCAAGAGACCTGCATTGCTGAGAGAGACACCGAGAGACACACACTGCTGGAAGAGAGACTGTTGGCTGAGAGATGGCAGGATGAGAGAGGCTGAACATTTTTCCTGAACTTGAATTGTAGCCTGGTGCTTCCCTATTAAACCCCATAATCTGTGAGTTCTGTGTGGCCACTGCAGCAAATTACTGAACCCAGAAGAGTGGGTACTTTGGGAGGAACAGGTGGTGTCAGGGCTGGAGGGAGGCAGCATGTCTGGCCTTGCAAGAATACACCTTGGGCTACTGATGGTGATTCTGTCTTCCTCTTGTGGGGTTAGAAGAGGTCAGAAGATGCGGCCTCCCAGCCTCTTTAGCATCATCTCTTGTAAGGTTGGTCTGGTTTTAACAAATTCCTTTTATTTCTGCTTAACTGGAAATGTTCTAATTTCACCATCATATTTGAGGGACAATTTTGCTGGATATGTAAGTCTTGGTTGGAAATTTTTCTCCTTCAAAGGTTTTATATATATCATACCCAATTGTCTTCTCACCTGCATGGTTTCTTGTGAGAAATTTGAGCTTAGTCTTATTGAATGCCCCTTGGAGGTAACTTTTCATTTTCCCTGCGCTACTTTCAGGATTCTTTCTTTGTCTTTGGTTTTGGTGAGTTTGCCAATGATATGTCTTGGTGACTTTCTTCTGGGGTCTATCTTGTTTGGGGTTCACTGGACTTCTTGAATGGATATATTCTCATCTTTCATCATACCAGGAATATTCTCTTCCAATAAGTCTTCAACAATTTCCTCTGTAGTTTTATTTGTCTCTTCCTCTTCTAGAATTCAATTACATGTAGGTTATTCCTTTTGATGGTATCTCACATGAACCTTAGGCTTTCTTCATTTTATTTTGATCTTTTTTCTGATTGGTACTTTTTCAAAGAAGTATTGAGACATTTGTCTTCAATCTCAATAATTCTGTCTTCCATTGATTCAGTTCTACTCCTTTGCCCATTTAATGTGTTACCTATTTCTGAAAATTCCATATTAATCTTCTGGATTTTGATCTGTAGATTTGTATCATTTCTAATTTTTCATTTATTTTGTCATTTTCTTCTTGTATTGTCTTTTGAAATTGTTCTAGGGTTTTGTCTGAGTTTTCCTTAATTTTGTTGTCAGTGTTTTCCTTGAATCCACTTCTGCATACTTCCTTTCAGAGCTCTCTGGGCTCCAGGATTATTTTCTGCATCTCTGTCAACAGGTTTCTCTTTTCTTTGTTGAAGTGGGTCTGTGTAACTTGTCTGCCTATTCTACCATCTTACTGGAAGTCCCTCTATCTCTGGAGTTCATTGCTGTGTATGGTATGAAGTATGCATCTTGTTTCATTTTTCTTCAAATGGATATCCAGTTTTACCAGCACCATTTGTTAAAGACACCATCTCATCCCCATTTAATGGATTTCAGCCCTTTGTCAAAGATCAGCTGACAACAGGTCGATGGATCTATTTGTGGGTTCTCTATTCTATTCCACTGGTCTACGTGTCTGCCATTGTACCAATCAAGGCTGTTTCGACTACTGTGGGTGTATAGCATGTTTTGAGATCTGGGAGTGTGAGACCTCCTACTTTGTTCTTCTTCAATAGTGCTTTGCTTATCCAAGGTGTCTTTCCTTTACATATAAAGTTAGTGATGCTCAGTCTCTTGGGTTTTCTATGTATAGGATCATATCATCAGCAAATAGGGATAGTTTGACTTTTTCCTTAACAATGTGGATGATTTCCCTTTCTTGCCTTATTGCCCTGGCTGTTGTTGTTGTTATGTGCCGTCAAGTCGACCCCGACTCATAGCGACCCCTCCTTGGGTTTCCGAGGCAGTATCACTACGGAAGTAGGATTGCCCAACCTTCCTTCCGAGGAGTGGCTGGTGGGTTTGA
>NW_006921615.1:5365363-5385777 GCF_000298275.1 Orycteropus afer afer
TGCCCCATCTTCCTTCCGAGGAGTGGCTGGTGGGTTTGAACTGCCAGCCTTCTGGTTAGCAGTCAAGTGCCTTAGGCACTACGCTACCAGAGCTCCCCTACTTGGTCATAATGGAGTATATTTTGGATATTTTGTTGGAGTCTATTGGCAAGGATTTTGTTGAAAATGTTTCACCTATATTCATGAGGGACATTCGTCTGTAGTTTTCCTTTTGAGTGATGTCTTTGCCTGGTTTTGGTATTAAGGTTATTCTTGCTTCATAAAATGAATTTGGGAGGATTCCATCCTTTTCTATGTTCTGGAATAGCTTGAGTAGGATTGGTGTCAGTTCTTCTCTGAACGTTTAGTAGAATTCTCCAGTGAAACCATCTGGGCCAGGGTTTTTTTTCACTGGTAATTTTTTTATGATCTGTTCGATTTCTTCTTTTGTTATGGGTCTGTTCAAATTTTCCACCTCAGTGTGTGTTAGCTTAGGTAAGTAGTATGTTTCTAGAAATTTGTCCATTTCTTCTGGATTTTCAAATTTGTAAGAGTACAGTTCTTCATGGTATCCTGGTATTATCCTTTTTATTTCAGTTGGTTGTGACATCACCCAATTTGTTTCTTATTCATGCTAACTGTATTCTCTCCCACTTTTCCTGTGTTAAATTTGCCTGCAGTTTGTCAGTTTTATTACTTAAAAAAAAAAAAAACTTTTAGCCTTATTGATTTTTTTCTATTGTCTTCCTATTTCCTATTTCATTTATTTCTGCTCAAATCTTTATTATTTCTTTTCTTCTGGTGACTATAGGCTCTTCTTGTGCTCTTTTTCTAAATGCTGGAGATGTTGGTTTAGGGTGTTGATTTTGGCTCTTTCTTCTTTTTTGATATGTACATTTATTGCTATAATTTGGCTTCTGATCACTGCTTTCATGGTGCCCCAAAGATTTTGGTATGCTGTATTTTTATTCTCGTTTGAGTCAAGAAATTTATTAATTGTATTTTAAATTTCTTCTATTACCCAGTCATTTTTAAGTAGGGTGTTCCTCAGTTTCTGAAGCCGAGTGGAATCAAAGTTCAGCCTGCATCACCGGTTGAAGGCAGATAAGTAAATGTGATAACTCAGTTCCTTAAGAACTGAATAGAATGAAAATTCACCTATCACCCCCACCCTAGTTAAGAGAGATAGGTGGACATGATACCTCATGAATCAAAGCTCAGTCCACATCCTGTCTGTTACCTTGGTTGGAGGCAGATAAGTTAACATGGTAACTCAGTTCCTTAAGAACTGAATGGAATGAAAGGTCAATTCACACATCCTCTCCATGTTATCGCCCTAGAAACTAGTGACATATATGTTAATGTGTGTTCAGGAGACAACTTGAAAATTAACTTTGGCCCGTGGACATGTGCAGTTGAGACAAAGGGGAACAAACTTACTAGAAACTGACATTCTACCCTCTGCCCAAGCCTCAATCAGCTGATGACAGGAAGCGGATGTGTCTCATCTGGTGCGCAAGCACACTGCATTAAAAATCGACTATCCCTTTAAACTGAGGTGAAGGAAGCCTCAGCCAATCCTCAGTTAATTCATGCCCAAATTCTTAAAGTTTAGTGGATTGTATTGTTTAGTTCTTCTGTCTTTGTTGAGTTTCTTTCCAGTTGTTCTATCTTTCATTAAAAGTGATGTATTAAAGTTTCTAATTAGTAGGAGCTCTCGTGGCTTAGTGCCTAAGGCATCTGACTGCTAACCAGAAGGCTTGTAATTATCAACAAGTATGAATTGGTTGCTGTCATTTTATTATGTGTTTTTCATGATGTTGCTGATTTTTGTTTCGTATAATTTTCTGTGCTGTGCTCATTTTGCATATGAATTGTTATTATTTCCTTTGTTCCTATTGTTTCAAACCCACCAGCCACTCCTCAGAAGGAAGGTTGGGCAATCTATTTCTGTAGTGATACCGGAAACCCTCAGAAACCCAAGGAGGGGTCGCTATGAGTTGGATCTGAATCAACAGCAGTGCACTGCATTTTTTTACTATGACTGTGGAGTCATGTATTAGTCTTTTCAATTCCGTTAAAGCCTGATTTATGTATTTTGGGGCTCTTTCATTGGGTGCACAGATATTTATTATTCTTATGTCCTCTTACACAAGCGAACCTTTAATCGTTATATAATGTCCTTCCTTGTGTCTTATGTGATTTTTGTCTTAAAAGTCAATTTTATCAGAAATTAATATTGCCATTTCTTCTCTTTTTTGATTGCCATTTGTTTGATATATCTTTTACCAAACCTTTGATTTTTAGTCTATTTTTCTCTTTGTCTCCAAGGTGTGTCTCTGGCAGACAGTATATTCATGGGTCATGTTTTCCTATCCAGTCTGCACTTCTCCGTCTCTTAAGTGGTACATTTAATCCATTGACAATGTAACTATCAACAAGTATGAATTGGTTGCTGTCATTTTATTATGTGTTTTTCATGGTGTTGCTGATTTTTGTTTCATATAATTTTCTGTGCTGTGCTCATTTTGCATATGAATTACTATTATTTCCTTTGTTGCTATTGTTTTAGTATTTGCTAAATATTTGTGCTTGTCCTCTTTTGTACTTTGATTATCCTGTGATTAACAATTTTCTTCCCAAGTTTAGAACTGTTTATTTTGCAACTGTCTTCAATTCCTCACCATTTAGCAGTTCTGTAACTACACTGTCTTTTCCCCTCTTTTTGGTTTGTAGTTGTCTTCATTCGCCAATTGATGTCTCTGGTTCCCTGTTTACAATCTTGTAAGCTTATTTTACTTTGGATACTTCCATTATCTGCGTTGGGTTCTGGGCTATGTCATCATGTGTATTAATAGTTGGTTGTTGTTTGCTGTTGTTGGTTCTCAGTGTTAGTACTTTGACAGAAAAATCTGGAAGGTTATACACTAAGTTGATAATCAGTTATCTCTAAAAGACAGTATTATAGTGATTATTTTTGAAAATCTTACACTATACTTTTTTTTATAGAAAACTAATTCATTTTGAAAAGAAAAACAAACAAACAAAAAAGAAAGCTACTTATTACCCATAGGGAAAAAGAGTACCTTGCTAATGGCAATAATGAACTTTCCAATGTAGTACTATAATTAGAGTATTTCATAGCTATATATATAAAAGAACATCTCAATATGGGAGATTAAAATATTACAGAAATGTTATCTACCAAAAGGTATAAACTTACCGTGATTTCAGTTGAACCATTCACAAAGGGAAATTCAAGTGTTTTAACTTTCCCAATAAAGAGTGGTATATCAGTATCTTCCTCACTGGAACCTTTAATAGTAGCTATTACTGTGCCAACCAAATCAATTCCAGTATGATTGCTGTATTCATCCTTAAAGTAAACAATGGGAAATAATTAATTAGAAGATTAAACCCAGAGATTCTGTAAGCCCTAAACACTACATTATCCTGACCCTTCTAAATCCTAGCACAGAATTCAGCTGTAAGACTAAGTGCTCTACAGGCAAGAAATAGTTTCAGAAAACCTAAGAGAACCTAAATATCTAATACAATGGCTTCTCACTTTCTGTATTAAAATTTTTAAACTTGAAAGGCGTTAAGTGTCCCAAATTTTCCAAAGGTAAAGTACCACTACTGTGTTATACATGTTTTTCTTAATACTCAGCAGCTCTATTGTTGCTTATTCTCCGGGTAATCAGCAGTCTTGAGGAGCTCTGATTTTCTTTCTTAATTATGACTGTCAATAGAGCACCTCTCTCAAAAAATAAATATTTCATGACTTCTTTCTGTTCCCTCAGTGAAGTGGACATTGAGGAATCAATTTAGTCTACACACATTCACAACACATACATAAAACAGGGGAGTAAAAATAGTTATTAGGAAAGATTGATGTATTTCTGTATTTTGAGTCAGTTCTTAGTACATCTGGATTTTATGTTTAATGTTATACATTCTATGTTCATATTCAAGTATAAAGAGTTTGTATTTTATAAATAGTTAATTCATCTGCACCAACTTGCCTTATAAACTTAAACTGAATAATAACTATTTTTTGCACACAAAAATTAAAAAGAATTAATTTTCTCATTACTTTGTACAGTTTTGAAAGAAAACAAACAATACCGTGATATTGAGATGTAAATCTTTGACCAAGGTCCTACTGGCAACTGAGCGAACATTAGAAACAGCTGGTGTAGCTGGCTGGATTTCAGGAACTAACTTCACAGGTTCATTAGGAAGAACATCAACTATAACCTTACAAAACAGAAGAAGCATTCTGATTAACAACATATTGATAATTTAGTACTGGTATGCCTCAAATTATGATGAGGTTCTGTTCCGACAACTATTGGAAGTCTGTTCTGACATAAACTGATGCAGTGTAGTGAATTACATGGTATGGCTTTTCCAACCACAGATTGGCAATTAACTCCGCAGTGGAATCTGCCTGTGAGCAACTGAGTAGCCGCTTACGAAAATCATCCACCTGGGGCAGCAAGAAGTAATCCTATGGGAAAGTTTGCTCTCTCTCTCTCTCTGGTGTGCAGAACTCTGATGCTGGGATTGGTGGTTTTGCCACTCTGCCAGGCTCAAAATGAGACCTCTTAGAGGCAGAAAGAGTATCTCTGCTTGGTGGCTGAGAAAGACTCACTACTGAGAAAGAAACAGAGAGACTCTGCTGGCTGAGAGAGACTGAGTGCATTCTTGAATTGAATTGTAACCTGTTGCTTCCCTGTTGTTATTGTTAATGTGCCATCGAGTCGGACCCAACTCACAGTGACTGCTCCTTGGGTTTCTGAGGCAGTATCACTACTGAAGTAGATTGCCCAACCTTCCTTCCAAGGAGTGGCTGGTGAGTTTGAACATCCAGCCTTCTGGTTAGCAGTTAAGTGCCTCATAAACTGTGAGTTCTGTGTGGCCACTGTAGCAAACTGTTGAACCCAGCAGAAAGGTGGGTGAGTGCTGTGGAAGGGGCAGGTGGTGTCAAGGTAGGTAAGAGGGATGGAGGGTGGTAGCATATCTGGCCTTATAACAACAGGCCTTGGGCTGCTGATGGTGATTCTGTTCTCGTCTGTAGTTAAAGGAGGTCAAAAGATTCAGCCTCCGTGGCCCTTTAGCAAGTGAGTATCTCATTTGTTTTTTTCCCCAAAGTTTTCATTACTATTGCCTTTTATTATCAGTATCTTTATAAATCCTTTATTTGTCTCTGGGGGCTGGAAACATTGCATATAAACTTACAGATACATTTTAATACATACATACATACAAAGATATGACTAATGATAAGATACCAAAAAAAGAAAAAAGATAGAAATGCAGTCTGTTCTAACTCAAATATATAATAAGTTGAACTATTGGACTTAAGAGGAAGAGAAGAAATAATGATGGCATATGCTAAATGAAATGTTACCTTCTAAAATTTATTTATATTTATCTCTTAAAAGTAATCAATTTATTTGAAAAAACCAGGATAAAAGATGCCTCAGATTAGTTTTTTACTGTTTATAATCATCTAAGAATAAATTTTAGAGACATTAAAAAACACAAGTAACTGTGTGTTAAGAGAAAATTACCTTAAACTTCATTACCCAAAATTCTAATAACTGAAATGTTAATTTAATCCCACTGTGACACGCATCAATATACTTACTAATTTAGTGTTCAATAAAAAGGGAGATGTGAAAGAGATTTCTTCACCAGGTCAAATTACTGAATGTAATCCAAATATATTTCATTCTAATTTTCTTGAAAATTATATTATTATACTTGGCATCTAACAATTCATTTTTAAACAATACATTTCATTCTATAAATATTCATAAAAATGTAAAGTTAACTGGTACATATAAAAAGAATAAGCAAACCTGTTCACTGTTGAGAATATTTGCTTTATCCATCATAAAACCAAACTGGATACAATATGTCCCCACTTTATTAGGAATTACTTTATCCCTATGTTTAAAAAAAAAAAAAAAAAAAGTAATATTGTTGACAATTTTTAAATAAAGGAAGAATTAATTAAAAGCATCAACATTTATGCTCCTTCCACAAAAAGCAAATGAGTAAGAAGAGAATTACTATTACTATCTCCAGTTTCATCCATTCAACACATATTTCTTGTGTGTCAAGCTAAATCCCAGACCCCACTTACCTGCATATTCTTTCAGAAAGCATCCAGAACAAAGGTTCTGGATATGGCCAAAACTGAAAGAATAGTAGTATAAACTTGAGAAAATAGTAAATACAAAAAATTCTGAGTTATATGTCAAGTGAATTTTGCTTTGTTTCTCCATTATAAATTTCTAACTGACAAATTAATATTTCAGCATTATAGGATAACCTATTGATCTTTTACCTTGCTGTATTTTCCGTACAAGTACTAGTTTAAGTATTTGACTATATTTATACAAGGTATTTCTCAGAAGGAAGATGGGGCAACCTAATTCCGTAGTGATACTGCCTCGGAAACACAAGGAGGGGTTGCTATGAGTCGGGTCCGACTCGACGGCACATAACAACAACAACATACAAGGTATTTACTTTGATTTAATCATCAATAAAGAACTCAGTATCTAAAATAAGAGATACACTTACTAGTTTGTTTTGTCACACAATGAAAACATGAATAACACTCTATAACATATCTTGACTAATATGTGTCTGTGATCCTAAGGTGGCTTTTGCATGTCATTTATAATCTCCAAAAAACTGGCATAATGTATTAAAAACAACACAAGGCTTTGAACATATTGAAATTGAAATCTCAGCACTGTAACACATGAGCAATCTTGGAGAAAACTAAGCTTTCTCTAAGCCACATTTTTCTCTAAGAGGATAATTCCTCATAAAGTTACAGTAAAAATTAATTAAGAATTCCACTTCCAAATGGCACACCAATGTTTCCTGATGAGGACAACTACATAAGTACTTGCTGATGATGCTTGAGAGCTAACAAGCCAGTGAAACATAACTCCACCAGGGTCCAAAATAGGATGGTGGCTCAGGGAGGTGAGCTTCACATTTAAAGCTACTTTATTCTTTAGGAGAGGAGTTCTGGTGGTATAGTGGTTAAGGCATTTGGCTGCTAAGCCAAAGGTCGGTAGTTCAAATCCACCAGCTGCTCCATGGAAGACAGATGAGACAGTGTGCTTCCACAAAAATTTACAATCTTGAAAATCCAATGGGGGTCATTATGAGTTGGAACTGACTCAATGGCAGTGAGTTTGGTTTTCTTGTTTGTTTTACTCCTTGGGAACACATCCCAAGTACAGGTGGACCTAAAGCAGACAGCCTCCCAAAGGAAACACAACTCAGCTTTGACTCATCTTAATCCCTGAATCTGGGCTGAGGTGATTCCAAACTGCTAGTAGTCCAGGCAAATGGCAGATGCAAATGTATACCCCCTCTGAAGAAAGCTACTATCCTAGATCTCAAATAATTTCTATAAATACTCATAATTAAAATATCTGGAATAATAAAAAACTGGTTAGTAACTGAAGAAGCAAGAGAACTAGAATGAAAATGAATAGAAACAAGAGAAAACTGAAACAGATCAAAAGGAACTCTAGGCACAGATTTTAATAAATTGCTTACTAATCATAAGAAAAGATAAAACTGAGAATTCTAGTAGACACACGAACCTTTTAAAAAAATCAAATGAAAATGAATAGAAACAAGAGAAAACTGAAACAGATCAAAAGGAACTCTAGGCACAGATTTTAATAAATTGCTTACTAATCATAAGAAAAGATAAAACTGAGAATTCTAGTAGACACACGAACCTTTTAAAAAAATCAAATGTAAATTATAGAACTGAAAATCCCAAACAGAAATTTAAAACACAAAAGATGCATTTAACAGCAAATTAGTTGCCATTGCCTAAAGAATTAATGAACCGAAGATAGTTCAGAAGAAAATATAAAGAATAAAAAGACGAAAGAATGACAAATAGAGAAGAGAGTAAGAGATAGAGCATACTGCTAAAAGGAGTAACATACATGGGATTAAGAGTGCCAGAAGAAGAGAGAAAGAATGGGGCACAATGGCTAAGAATTTTTCAAAATCGAACAAGACTACAAAATGAAAGCCTTTGAACACAAAAGAAGGTAAAGAAAAAGAAATCTACACTTAGGTATATTCTAGTAAGACTGGTGAAAACAAAACTCAAAGAAAGCAAACCAAAACCAAACCAACCCCAATGCCATGGAGTTGATTCCAACTCATAGCAACCCTACAAGACAGAGCAGAACTGCTCCATGGGGTTTCCAAAGCTGTAAATCTTTACGGAAGCAGACTGCCTCACATTTCTACCGTGGAGCAGCTGGTGGGTTAGAACCATTGACCTTCTGGTTAGCTGCCTCATGTTTTAACCACAGCACCACCAGAGATACTTTAAAGAAAGCAAAGGAGAAAATAAAATGATTACTTTTCAAGATTATCACAGTAAGACTAACACCAAACTTCTCAACAGAAATGATGGGGTGGTGAAAGATGGCTTCAAAGTACTGTGAAAGAGACATGGCCAATCTAGAATAGCATAACCAGTGAAAACATAAATTAAGTATGCTGGTGGTGTAAAAATAATTCAGGTAAAAATAATGAGAAAATTCATCACCAGCAAATGCACTAAAGCAACTTCTTTAGATGAAAAATGATCCAAGATAAAAGTTCTGAGTTGAAGATTTACAGAAAGGGTATATGAGCGAGTAAATCTAAACAAATACTAACTACATAAAACAGTAATAATGATGCCTTAATAGGCTTAATATCCATGACAATAAAAATATGTTAAGTTGGGAAAGGGAAAATGAAGTTTATGAACGTTATGTGATTTTTTTCCCAAAAAAAAAAATGAGGTGAAATGCATATAACATAAAATTAACTATTTAAAAATACAATTCAGTGGTATTTAGTATATTCATATTTTAAAAAAATTCATTAAAAGTTTCCTTCAAACTGATGCCCTGGACTGCTAAAATAAGATTACATTACAACAAAAATGTGAACATTTTTTTTACAACATTTTATTACAACATTTTGTAATACAATGAAATAGTCCAATTGTTCCACACTTAGTATATTCCATACACCGAAAGATAATTTAATGACTGAAAAAAGCCAGTATACCCTTTTAGAGATGCTTAAATCAGCTCCATGCAGCAACTCTGACAAATCTAAAAGACCTGAGGCAATGTTACTCAAAGTGTGGTCTCAGGACAGGTGCTGGTCTGAACATTTTGTTACTGGTACGTTATGAAGTAATTAGAGAATTCACAGTGCTTGGAAACTTTTGTAACAATCTGACACTGCAATAATTACAGCTATCAAAAATCATCAATCTACAACAGAATAGAAAACCTGAAAACCAAAAAGCAGTCCTTCACAGTCTGAATAAGCACTGAACTAAAACAATAAGGATTTTGGTTCTACTGAAGATTCAAAGAATTTCAAAACTAAAAGAAACCTTAGCAGTAATTCAAAACTGTTTTTCAGATTTTAAAATGGAGTTCCCTAAGGAAGGAGCATGATGCTCAAAGGCACAGTTAAACAGTAAGCAAAAAAAAAAAAAAAAAGCTAATCCGACTTTCTCTTTTACTTTATAACATCTTAAGTTACAGAAATTAATTATAGAAACCTCCAGTATTGTAAAGGATTATAAAGTGCTCTGAGACAACTTAAATTCCTTTCACAATCACACTATTGAAAACTAATGCATCCATGACAATAATCTTCCTCTGAACCATTTTACAAAACTTAAAAAAATAAAACACATCTTTTCCAAATGGACATCCCCACACAAAAAAAGCTGAATTACTTTGCAACAAAATATACATAAAAATATGAAATTATTTGAGAAATACCTGAAATAGAAGCAGCCATCTTCCTTGTCATTATCTTTTATTTTATTACAACTAAATGTTTCTGCCTACAAAGGGGAAAAGCAGAGAAGGGGTGGGGAAAATTACAAACATTTAACACAGTATATTTAGAATAAAACTTATATACATAAAGTCAATGTGAATCCAGAGGACATTTGGATTTATAAGGAGCTCTGGTGGTGTGGTATCTAAGCCATCTGACTGCTAACCAGAAGGCTGGCGGTTCAAACCCACCAGCCACTCCTCAGAAGGAAGGTTGGGCAATCTACTTCCATAGAAATACCACCTTGAAAATCCAAGGAGGGGTTGCTATGAGTCTGGACCAACTTGACAGCAATGAGTTTTTTTTCTTTTTTTGAAGAATATATGTTTCTTTACAATACATGTAAAATACAAAAGTGAGATGAGACACTGGTGAAAAGATATCCCATTATTAAAGGGCACATATGGATCTCTACAGCAGCAATAAAAATTTTAAAATAGTAACTTGATTGGACTGATAGTCTAAGTTAAGCACTTAGTTTCTTAAATAGGAGCCTTTGGTACAATGGTTAAAGTGCTTGGCTGCTAACTCAAAAGTTAGCAGTTCAAGTCTACCAGACACTCCATGAGGGAAAAAAAAATCAGTAATATCCACCCTTACAGATCACAGCCTAAGAAACTCTATGTTGTTGTTATGTGCCCTCAAGTCAGACCCGACTCATAGCGACCCCCCTCCCTGGGCTTCTGAGGTGGTATCACTAAAGTAGATTGCTCAACCTTCCTTCCAAGGAGTGGCTGATGGGTTTTAACTGCCAGCCTTCTAGTTAGCAATCAAGTGTCTTAAGCACTGCACTATCAGTGTTCCCAGGAAACTTTATAAGGCAGTTTTATCCTGTCATATAGGATCATTATGAGTTGGAATGGCACACAACAACAGTTTCCTAAACAAATGGTTAAAATGAACCTAAATGATGAAATGGATTATTAAATCAGGATCCTTTCAAGTTTAAGATCTAGTTTCCAATTTTAGATTTATTTTGTATCTATGCCACCCATATGGCAGCCAGTAACTATGAGCTTTTGAGCACTTGAAGTGTGGCTGGTATGAACTGAAATGTGGTATAAATATAAAGTCTTTCATGGCAAAGTTTGAAGACACGGTAAGAAAAAGAATGCAAAATCTCACTAATAATTTTTAATATTGAATATATGTTGAGAGCAAATATTTTCTATATATTAGTTAAAAATTATTATCTATTTCTTTTTACTTAACATGTCCATGAGAAAAATTTAAATATCATGTATAGTTCATACTGTATTTCCATTGCTTCACACCCTCAAATTGCTCTAGCCCTTACTCTACTCTGTAGTCTATGAATCACACTTCTTTGTTCATCTCATTCTCTGTATTTTCCCTTAGTGATATTTAGTGGCTTTTCACCTTTTGCTTCTGTCCTTCACACATGGAAACTTTAAGGGGTAAATTATCTTAAAAAGTTGATAAAAATCACAATGTAGGCTACTCTTTTTCAACAGCATTAACACTTAATATTGAAACATAAGATGACTCATTTTAAGCAAAATCACGAGGAATGGAGTTCTCAAATATACACACTGTGTTTTGTATTAAATTTAATTTTAAGTTAAACAATAAAAGCTAATTTTAACGTCTAAAAATGCTTTTCTGGACTCACATTTGCTGGTGGCCGGTTTCCGCTGCTAGAGAGCTTCCACATTTTCATGGAAATACGGGATGGATTAATATTTTTAATGATACTGTCATCTTCAGAAATAACACTAATCATAAAATCTGTCATAGAAAATATTGGAAAAATTATTTTCTTCCTAATTTGTTTAATGTATATAGTTATGTAAATGTATGCCTGAAAGCATAAATCTTGTTAAAACGTTAGTAAAATGATGATAAGGAAGAAAATAAAGCCATTCTTTAACCCAGCATTTCCCAACAATCTGTCTACAAAACTTAGTGTTCATGACAAGTTCTCCCCAGAAATCTAACAAATCTTTGCTCCTAACATTCTCTTTTCTTATTTTCAGAGTCTGTCATTCTGTAAAGAAGCTGTGGTGGTATTGTCGTTAAGGCATTTGGCTGTTAACCAAAAGGTTGGTGGTTCAAACCCACTAGCTGCTCTGCTGGAGAAAGATGAGACAGTCTGCTTCTGTAAAGATTTATAGCTTTGGAATCCCAATGGGGGTTGCTGTGAGTTGGAATCAACTCAATGGCAGGGAGTTTGGTTTTGTTTGGTCATGCTCTAAGTCCCAGCATGCAACACAAAGTTGTGTATGCTTGGCAACTGAGAATTAGGCCAACTGGTCTCAAAACCACATGCTTTACGTATTCCAAAAACAAGAATATTTACTTTCTTTCATGAATTAACAGCATGTAATAACTAAAGTATTATTATATAAAATATTTCCATTATATTCACCATCTGTAACATTCATTTGGCACCTGTTACTGTTTTTTAAAATCACAGGAAATAAGTTTTAAATCTCCAAATTAAAAACTGTATAATTATTTAAAAAACTGTAAACTTTTTGGTGTGTTTCTTTCACTCTTTAAAAATATGTGAAAGAACTTATCCTTTCAAGGAAATAAATCTTCCAGAAAATTACCCTGAGTGTTGAGCAAACAAACACTTAGAAGCCCTGGTGGCACTGTGGTTAAGTGATCAGCTGCAAACCTGAAGGTCAGTGGTTTGAAACCACTAGCTGCTCCACAGGAGAAAGGTGTGCAGTCTGCTTCCATAAAGATTACAGCCTTGGAAACCCTATGGGGCAGTTCTACTCTGTCCAATAAGGTCACTAAAAGTTGGAATCCATTCCACAGCAATGGGTTTATTTTTGTTTTTTTTAGAGCAAACACTATTTTCCTATTGACTCACCACTGCCACACCACATTGAAATGATTTGCTTACTTTACTGTTGCATACATTACAATGAACTCACTGAAAAATCATCATTTTTACTGCTGTAACTAAGGGTCTAGTAGAGTGGCTGAACAGAGCAGGCATTCAGTAAATGTTTGCTACTCTAAAATACCTTTAATCATAAATGCTGATGTGGCTAATGTACAGCCATCTAAATTAAGTTAAAAGGTGGGTCCAGGTTCTGACGGATTTAATATCACAAAACATTTAGTACAGCATAGTTGCATAATTATCCCCACTTTGCAGTTTATACTTGTGATAGTTGGAGCTGTGTGTCAACTTGGCTGGACCATAATTCTGTGTGGTTTAAGCAATTGTAATGTGGGTTATTTCCATGATGGGATTGGATGTATATGTTTTGAGCAGCCAATCCATTAAAAGGGAATTTCCCTAGGGGTGTGGCCTGCTTCCAGTATATTTATGGACATCCTCGGAAAAGAGACTCTTCTGTGGATCAGGATCCTATTGTGTTGCCTACAACTGTCTGTGAGAAAACAATCCACCATTCGGCCTAGAGATCTTGGATTCATCATTCTTTGGAGTCAACAGTTGGTACTGCCTGCCAACCTGAGCTCGTCAGCCCCTCAGCTGTATGAGTTGGCAAAAGCCTCCAGCTCGACGTTTGATCCAAGAACTGGAGACCTGCCAACTTCTATAAGTGTGTGAGCCATTTTCCTAAGATAAATTTCCCTTTCTCCATATGTATATAAGCTTTACTGTTTTGCTTCTCTAGAGAACCCAGCCTAACACAATACTTCTGCAAAATTCTGTAATTCAGTGACTGTATAAACAAACTGAATTAATTACCTCAGGCTTCAAGCTTATGTACATACTTACTTTCAGTTTATTCCTGACATTAAAGGAATGCAGGGGTGAGAGAAGACATAGCTAAGCCAGATATATTTTCTTTGTCATCTAAAAGGCTATTACATGCATGCTTTTCATAATGCTGAATACCTAGGATACATAATTTATGCCACTAAATTAACAAGTAAATTATCATTACAAGTTTATTTTAATAGTGTGAATTACTCACCAGTGAAAAGACCACCAGCTACGAAGGAAGTATCTTTGTCATATTTAACATTGAGACGAACAGGTTTTTCAGGGTCTGGAAGAATCATTAACTTAATTACAGGTCCTTCAATGGTATTCTTGTTATAGATAGCTTTAATCTGCATAATATGTTCTCCCCTAATTAAAAAAAAAAGTAGGGTATGTGTCAAATTACAGTAGTTACAACCTAAAAATTCTGAGACACTTTACACAAAGTGTAACCAATTTAGAAAACCTTTGTGTTTTCTTCCCAGTTTCCATTTACTTTATTCTACAAACTGGTGATTAGCAATATTTTAGTATAAAAGTACAAAAAATTCTCTCCATACATATTTTAGGGATACTTCTTTCTATATAATGAAGGTTACTGAGTATACAGTACATGCATCTCTGAGAAGAAAAACCTGACTCTTCTTCCAATCTCTTACTCCTGCTCAGTTCTAACTCCTGATGAACACCAAACAAAAGAAGGGTTATACTCTGAACTTCAGCAAATAGTAAGAAAAATAAATCTGCATGATACCAATAATTATCAAATTTCAGTTCTTACCTAGGGGCAAAAACACTGAATACTCCCAAATTAGCCCTGCCCTTTTCATCTGTTTTATGCTGTTGGTTTGAAGGAGTGAGCTAAAAATAAAACAAAATAATACTGTTAATTAGAAAATTCTAGAGATCAGTAAAGTTCTTTATCTTCTAACAAGCAATTTAAGTTATATTTACACACTCCCAAAATCTGTAATTTTCTAATTTGAAACAGTTAAACAATATAGGTTGTATTCACATATTCTGAAGGACAAAAGCCACTCATTTTGATCAACTAAACTAGACTTTAATGAATTTCAGTTATTAAGTTGCTGAAGTCTATGAAGGTATGTTTCAAAGCTGGAGCTGGGAGGATGGTGATGTAGTGATTAAATAAACACACATACACCTAAGTCAAGGCATTATAATACTAGCTCCATTGCTACTTCTCTTTCTCTTGATCGTTTATTCAGATGTCCTTCTTAAATCTTTGCTGCAGTACCACCTCTATAGTGATAACCTAAGTATCATTTGCAAATGACTAAGAATCAGTGGCCATATATCTTAATCACTGGTTAGAAGAATCTTTTACAGATGCTTCTCTAGAAACTAAAAGTATAACCTTATTGAAAATAATCAATGTTTACCAACCTTGAAAGCAAACATTGGGAACAAAAGTAATTTTGTAGACCATAGCAGCAAAAAATCACTCTCTGCTAAACCCTAAGGCCCATTTCTGCTTAATGGAACCCAAAGAATAGACAAAAATGGTATATACAGAAAAAAACAGCATTAGTTAGAGGTAAAAATGACAAGGAATATTTGAAACGATAGACTAAAGTCCTATAATTATACCTGTCTCATCTACCCTTTTACCCATTTGTCTCTCAACCTATCTTTCTCAGAGTATTTCTCCCATGTGGGTCCCAAATCCTTGTTTCTAAGCCAGAAGTCAGTCTTCTATTTTAAGTTATACAGCAGCAATAACAAAGAGTCCTTTTAAACAATCTCTGGCTCTGAATATTTTACCATGAAAACAAACCCATGTGGATCACAAAACACTCTTGGCACTTTTGCCACCTGTATGACTTTTAGGATCAACTTGTCAGGTCCTAGGAAGTCCCTTTCTTGGTAATTTGATTGAGCTAATAAATTAACTCTGAGAGAACTGCTATTTTTATATATCTTTTTTTTTTCTTTCTTTTTTTCCCTTTCATGCACTAATTTATAAAATGTTTGCAGAGGAAACACAAAACTGCCTATGACCCAAGAACTCTCTCTGGCTCACCAAGCAACAACCTGACTGGGACCACTGAACTCCCTTAAGCCAATAGGAGGACTGTCAAAATACATTTTAGCAAAGAACTGTCAGCTTTTCTTCCTGTACCTAGCAGGAGGGCCTTCAATTTTAAACCTGGCATCCAAGGTACCTCCTAGATCCTGAGCTGTCCCAATATTCATGTAAAAAGATGACACCTAATCTTGAACTTCCTGACCAAGCACTGTATTTTTCCCCAAACTTTACAGGTCCAAGTTCACACCTGCACATAGAAAGAACAACAGGGTGGAAGGTGCACAACTCTAGAACATAAACTCACTACAGATCTAGCAGCTGTACCTGGCTCTGGTAGCTCTCAATAAGGTAAGTAGATACCTGCTGACTCCTTTTGCTTACCCTTAGCTGGTAAGTTTCCTCAATTACACCTGTTCTTTAACCCACACTGCAGGTCCCTGTGGTATCTACCTTCACCGACCTTGTAACAGGATTATCTATTCATCCTATTCTGAAATCCAAATATTATTAGCATTTTATAAAGTAAACAAACAGCCATAGCTGCACAATATTTGTCCCTTGTAACACTGTAAGATAAAAAGTTTACAACCTAAAAAAAAAATTATGAAAAATACTCCGATTGATTTAAACTAAGCAGTAAAGAAGGTTTTACAAAAATATGTAAAAAAAAAAAAAACCCGTTAACACCAGAATTCTAAGAAGGAAGAAATAATTTAAGGGAACTTAAAACTTACCTTTAAATTGCTAGCTTTTATAAGACTTATTTTAACCTGTGGTACAGGTGCCGGATTATCCCACTGATCACAAAGTTGAACAATAAGAGGGTTTTGTAACTCTTTTCCATTAATAACTGGAATGGACTGAAATAGATACAAAGACCTTAAGAAGCACTAAAATATATATTGTCAATCTAATTACCACTTGCACGTTTGTAAAATGATCATGTAATTTAGCTCTTTTCTATTTAGAAATTATACTTTTCACCAATGAAATTAAGTTTTTAAAAGCCAATGAAATTGTCACAAATGACCCATTTCTTATCTAATTGATGAATAATTTCATGAAAGTATAAACAGTATTTGCATTACTGGCTTCTAGCATAGATAAATAAAAGGTACACATTAGAATGAATTCATTGAGAATGGAAGCTTATCTTGGGTTCTCAGACTTAGCACTGGCAATGTATATGTGGTTTAGTTCCTTAGTCAGTTTTCAGCTGTCTGCCACTCTACATTAAGCAGTAATGCAGCTTTTAAGCCCTCTGCTAAACAGTACTCACTGACGACCTACAGATCTTTTTCACTTAAAGTGCTTCTTGCCATTTCCTCTATTTAATATGTAAAACCCCCCAAAACCAAACTCATTTTACCATCAAGTTGATTCCCATTTATAATGACCCTACAGGGCAGAGTAGACCTTTCCAAGGCTGTAACTCTTTACGGAAACAGTTTGCCTCATCTTTCTCCTGCAGAGGAGCTGGTGGATTTGAACTGACAACCTTTTAGTTAGTAGCTGAGTGCTTTAACCACTGCACAACCAGGTCACCTTAATATGTAAAACCTTTGTAATTCTGAGCGCTTGCTGGCTCGCCCATTAATACTGACTACACCAAAGGTGCTCTGGTGGTGCAGTGGTTAAGCCATTTGGCTGCTAATCAAAAAGTCACTGGTTCCAATCTACCACCTGATAAGATGAGGAGGTCTGCTTCCACAAAAATTTACAACCCTGGAAATCCAATGGGGGTCACTAAGTTGGAATTGACTTGAAGGCAGTTGAGTTTTTATTTTATTTTTTTTGCACACCAAAGGAAACACATTATCTTGCAAGATACCTGATAAAGACCCAATTCCCTGTGCCAGATTTTAAAAGTGGAAAATGGAAGTTGGGAGAGAATTAACTAGTGTAAAAGGAATCTGATGTATCACTTCTCTTCTACTGATAAGTTTCCTCTGTGTTATCCACCCCCTACTCTTATCTCTGGTAGCATAGTACCTAAAGGCACTTGACTGCTAACCAGAAGGCTGACAGTTCAAACCCACCAGCCACTCCTTGGAAGGAAGATGGGGCAATCTACTTCCATAGTGATACTGCCTCGGAAACCCAAGGAGGGGTCGCTATGAGTTGGGTCCGACTTCACGGCACATAACAACAACAACAACAACTCTTATCTGAGGTGGTTTGTCACCAAATTATGTTAGAAAGCTGCTGAAACTGGAAGAAAAATAAAGTCTGTATAATCAATAGGAGTGTTAGCTTAATAAATAAGTAAATAAAGACACACCTTAGACTAACTTGGTTATAACGCTTATCTACCACGATGTTTTACATGGCTGTTACAGTTTACATATTTCTCTGCCAAAGTTAATAAAAAGCTTGAATTAAAAAGTGCTTCACCTAGTTTCCAAATGTAAACACATCACAATACTTTATTAAAAACCAAATAATCATCTACATATTAAATAGTAACTACTTCTAAAAGATCTTCTTCATTAAATAACTTGTACCCCAAACTGTTAGTAGTAAAATTTTCTAGGAAATTGTAAAAAAAGCAAATTTCCAAAATCAGTTGTTGAATACAAATCTGCCCTCTGTTATTTTTTAATTTGGGTGTGTTTTGTCAAACATTTCAAGAGTTCGGTTTTCTCATTTACAAAATAATACTTTATAAAATTGAAGATTAAAAGAGAATGTATGTAAGTATATACTTATACATTTACTTTTAAAAATATTTATTATGCTTGGGTGTTAAATTAATTTCCCTTTTTCACTTATATCCTGTAGCGGAAAGGTAAGTCAAAACTTAAATTAGGAAATACTAGGAAAATCAGATGTTTAATTACTTTTTCAGTCTAAGCTACATAAAACTACTACTCTAACAGAATTAGAAATTATTTTTAGGTTTTATTTGAAAAGTTATGGAAAACTATAATATCTGCAATAAATTTTAAAATGAGTAAATTATAATGAATTTCTGTGTTACAGCTGTCATTTTATTTGGTATTACCTGCCAAAAGAATCATATAAAAAGATGAACGTGTCAAAATTTCTTCTACCTCTAAGATATGCAATTGTTTCAGAATACAGTCAACCAAAAAATCTTATTGGCATTAACAGGCAAACAAAATAAATTGTTAATTTATATAGTGTAAGTGCTTTCAGATGAAAATAATTACTTTTTACTGCATTCAGTGAAATCCTTCAGTCAACATAGTATAACAGAAAAAATTTGTTAAAAGTGCATCCTATCAGACTGGTTTACCTGTTTTGGAAATTCAAAAATTAGAAAAGGCAATCTCAAACTAGGATGCATACATGTAAACCTTTCTTAGATGACCTGCTCCTTTAAGTAATATCAGAGTCATGTAATTCATTTTCCTTTATAAAAAATGTAAGCTATCATTCCAACAGTTAAAGACCTTTTACACCTTAACTGAATGCCAGAATCAGGTGTTAAAATTATGAGTGCTAAAAATTTAGTGAAAAATTAATGAAAGTAAAAAAAAAGTACTTAAGTACTTGTGTAGGAAGGCTTACTGAAGTATTTATGGATGTAATGAGTTGTTGTCTGTAATGTGCTTTAAAAACTCCAACAAGAAAAAATACATACATATATATGTGTGTGTATATATATATATGTGTGTGTGTGTGTATAGATACACATACATGTATACACACACACACATATATATATTTATGACTGTGGTAAAGACAAAACAAAATGACAAAAATCAGTAACTGAAATTGGGTAACTAGCATATACAGGGTTCATTATACTACTCTTTTTATACATGTTTGAAAATTTCTACAATAAAGCTTTAAAAATGTAAAGTATCATACTATTTTTAATAAACTATGAATACAGTGATACTTAAATAATGAAGCATTAAGAAGTCTCATATTAAGCTGAACATCTACATTAGGTAAATACACTCCTTGTAGAGATCAAACATGGGAGAATAGAAGGGTTATGTATGCACAGGTAGACAGCTTTGGAGGCAGGAGTGCATAGGAGGGAAGGACACAGGGAAGAGGTAACTATGGGGAGAAGTGGGAGGAGAGCTGTTGCATTGTGGGAAACTGCAGTCAATGTCAGAAGACAAAGTGTATGTGAGCTACTATATGGAAAGTAAATTTGCTCTGTAAACTTTCACCCAAATATTACAATAAAAATTTAATTAAAAAAAAAAGTCTCATATTACTTTGCCCTTTTGTTGTTACTCTAACGATTCTGTTACTTCAACAACAAAATATAGCTATTCTGATTTATTGACAATCTGAAAGTAATAAGCCATGGTATATTAAATTCATTCAATCAACACAGACAGACAGGTACTTACCTCCTTTAATTCTGGCCAATCTATAAGGAGTAGCTTAGCTGGGGGTCCAGCAGTCAGCCTCACTCGAATGAAGTCAGAAAATTCACGCCAAGTAAAACAAAGATCCTTATTTCCAGGAGGACCTGGAATAAATTTGATGCCTCTTACACTTATACTTTGTGTGTCTTCCTAGTGAGGAAAAGTATATTGAGAAAAGACGGAAGAATAATGCTTAGTTCCAACAAAAACAAAAAAGTTTTGTCATTAACTCATGTGCGTACAAATGCATTTATCTGGGTGATATAATGGCAAATAACTTGACACTTGCCAATACTGGCACACCATGAATTTCATTTCACAAGAGTTCTTTTTTTTTTTTTTTTTCAAGTTTTGTAAAAGAATTTATTGCTTGTGATTCCATAATCAT
>NW_006921615.1:5386902-5389210 GCF_000298275.1 Orycteropus afer afer
CTATTCATGTCTTCTGCCCATTTTTTAATTGGATTGTTTGTCTTTTTGTTATTGAGGTGTTGGAGTGTTCTATAAATTCTAGAGAGAAGTCCCTTCACAAGAGTTCTTGAGAAACTGAATTTTCTTTTTGTGAGGAAGGGATCTAAAAGGTTCTGCTATATCTTTTACTTGATCTTTTCCTAATTTCACTCTTTCTTACACTGCCTCCTTTCTATTGTCAAGCTGCCCCATAGTCTTCACAACTGCTGTTTCCCTATGCTTGCTATGTTCTTTACCAGACATTCACCTGGTTTTTCCTTAGTTTTTTTGCACGTATCTTAATCTGAAGGGTCTTCCCTGACCACCTTACATAATAGCATTCTATATCCTTACCCCATTTAATTTTTCCTGTTATCACTTATTTCTTATCCACTGCAAGTGCTACAAATTACAAGGTGGTATCCATAAGGGTAGGGGCTTGGATTTGTCACTGTTCAATCTCAGTACTTACAGTAATGCCTATCTCACCTTATTAATGTGAATCAATGAAACCAGCCTTTAGTTTTTGCAATATGATTGAATGGTATAAATAAATTATTGAATGGTAAATTTCATACTGGCTTGAGCACTGTGGTTTTCATGTTTTAATAGTGACTTTTAATGATTTAATCACCTTAGATTTCTTCTAAGTACAAATTTATCAGATTTTAAAAATCTAAGATAAAACTTCAAAATTTAAGTTCTAAGACAACTGTCTGTACAACATTTTCTATAAAAAGATAGTGTACATTAACCAAATTAATCTCCACTAAAAACCCAATGAGCTCAGAGGAATATTCAATATTTAGAAAACAAATTAAATAGATACTCATTAAAAAAAAAAACCTCACTGCTGTCAACTCAGATCCAACTCATGGCGACCCCTCCTTGGGTTTCTGAGGCGGTATCACTACAGAAGTAGTTTGCCCAAGTAGTAGCCTTCTGATTAGCAGTCAAATGCCTTAGGTACTACGCTACTAGAGCTCCTAAATATTCATTAGCAAAATTTATTAATGTCAAATATATATAAATTACCCTAGAATTCCACAATTAATAGTAAAACAACAAAATGCTCTGTTTTTAAAATTTTTTTACTAAATACATAATCTCTGAGCATACACAGACCAATTCATTTTCTTTTTTTCCAAATACCTTCTACCAAAAAAACCAAACTCACTGCCATCAAGTCGATTCAACTCATAGTGACCCCTCCTTGGGTTTCTGAGGCGGTATCTCTATAGAAAGAGATTGCCCAATCTTCCGTCCGAGGAGTGCCTGGTGGGTTTGAACCACCAGCCTCCTGGTTAGCAGTCAAAATACCCTCTAGAAGAAGTTATTTCCTTTTTAAGTCATGTTGGAAGTTGTTCTGTTTTATTTCAAATCTTAAAAATGAAATTTGTGTATTTATTCAGAAACTGTACATAAATACAAATAGAATTTCCAAATTTTATTTGGAAAATGAGGAAAAATAGTAAGTAGCAGTTGTAAAGAGATAGTACACAGAAAGAAAGTCAACTTGGCTGGAGAATAATGACCTATGGGGGAGGAAGGTGTGAGACAATGCTGAAATGGAATATGACAGCATGCACAATCTAAGGACAAGGATTTTTAATTGTATGCAACATAAAATGCTGATAGGTCTGACATGTTGCGTAAGATGAGAAATAAACATTGACCACTGAATTTGGGGCAGGTAGAATAGGACAGAAAAGTATGATCAGAGTAGCTTATTAGCCAAAGACAGGAAAGGATGTGAAAACAGTATATGCAACCCTTTCAGGAAGTTTTACTGTAAAAAGGAGGAGAGAAAGAGGGCAGTAGATGGACAGAGATGCAAGGCTAAAGGAAGTGTGTGTGTGTGTGTGTGTGTGTGTGTGTATTTTGCAAGGTGCTGGTTTTTAAGATGAGAAGCACTCAGTACGCTCATAACGTGACAGCAATAAAATAATTGAGATGAAAAACTGATGATGGAGGAAGACAGTATATTTAGGAGCAACCACGTGAAAGAGTTCCATGGGAGTGTGCGCATAAATACAGGAATATGGATTGTTCATCAATAATAACAGAGAGTTATTTTCTGATGTACACATAGGGTGCAGATAGATACTAGAAGAATCTGAAAATCAAAGAGCAGACTTTGTACAATAACTAAGCATCATTAAAACTTCCTCAGCAGGGATAAACCCAACCCCACAGCCATTGAGTTTTTGACACATGGCAAACCTTAAGGACAGAGTAGAACTGCCCCATAGGGTTTCCAAGGCTGTAAATCTTCCTTTTTTTTTTTTTT
>NW_006921615.1:5390661-5391899 GCF_000298275.1 Orycteropus afer afer
ATGTACCATAGTTTGGTTATCCATTCCTCAGTTGATGGACACCTAGGTTGTTTCCATCTTTTGGCTATTGTAAATAGTGCTGCGATGAACATGTGTGTGCATATATCTGTTCCTGTCATGGCTCTCACTCCTTTAGGGTATATACCTAGTAATGGAATGGCTGGGTCGGGTCATATGGTATTTCTAATTCCAACTTTTGAAGGAATCACCATATTGCTTTCCACAATGGTTGTACCATTTTACAGTCCCACCAGCAGTGTATCAGAGTCCCAATCTCTCTACAACCTTGTCAGCATTTGTTAGTTTCTGTCTCATTGAATTTTGCTACCAGTGCTGGAACAAGATGGTATCTCACTGTTGTTTTGATTTGCATCTAATAGTTAATGATCATGAGTATTTCTTCATATGTTTGTTGTCCGCTTGAATATCATCCTTGGTGAAGTGTCTATTCATGTCTTCCACCCATTTTTTAATTGGATTGTTTGTCTTTTTGTTATTGAGGTGTTGGAGTTTTCTATAAATTCTAGAGATAAGTCCCTTGTCAGATATATCATTACCAAATATTTTTTCCCAATCTGTAGGCTCTCTTTTGACTCTTTTGGAGAAGTCTTTGGAAGCACGTAAAAATTTATTTTTTAGGAGGTTCCAATCATCTGGTTTCTCGTCTGCTGTCTGTGCATTTTGAGTTATGCTTGATAGTCAATTTATGCCACATATTAGGGCCCCTAAATTTGCTCCTAGATTTTCCTTGAGGAACTCTATAGTTTTAGGTTTCACATGTAAGTCTTTGTTCCATCTGGAGTTAGTTTTTGTGTATGGTGTAAGGTACAGATCTTGTTTCATTTTTCTGCAAATGGATCTCCAGTTCTGCCAGCACCATTTATTAAACAGTCTCTTCCCCATTTAATGGATTTTGGCCCTTTGTCAAAGATCAGCTGATTACAGGTCAATGAATCTATTTCTGGGTTCTCAATTCTATTCCATTGGTCTATGTATCTGTCATTAAACCACCACCAGGCAATTTTGACTACTGCGGCTGTATAGTAGGTTTTGAGATACGGCAGTGTGAGACCTCCTACTTTGTTTTTCTTCTTCAATAGTGATTTGCTTATCCGAGGTCTCTTTCCTTTCCAAATAAAGTTAGTCACTGGTTTTTCCATATCCCTAAAGAATGCTGATGAGATCTGGATTGGGAATGCATTGAATGTATAGACTGCTTTGGGTAGAACTGACATTTT
>NW_006921615.1:5392179-5414417 GCF_000298275.1 Orycteropus afer afer
AGGGATAGTTTGACTTCTTCCTTACCAATTTGGATGCCTTTGATTTCCCTTTCTTGCCTTATGGCCCTGGCTAGGACTTCCAGTACAATGTTGAACAGACGTGGTGATAGCGGGCATCCTTGTTTGGTTCCTGTTTTCAAGAGGAATGGTTTCAGTCTCTCTCCATTGAGAATAATGTTGGCTGTTGGTTTTGCATAAATGTCCTTTATTATGTTGAGGAATGTCCCTTCTATTCCTATTTTGCTGAGAGTTTTGATCAGCAATGGGTGTTGGATTTTATCAAATGTCCAAGGCTGTAAATCTTCACAGAAGCAGATTGCCTCATCTTTCTCCTGCCAAGCAGCTGGTAGGTAAGAACTGCCGACCTTTTGGTTAGCAACTGAATGCTTTAACTATTGTACCACCAGAGCTCTTTCAGCAGGGACAACATTTTGAAAAGTAGAAAACAACAGCATAGTAGATTAGTGGAGACTTTCGAAAGTCTAGTTAAGAAGGTCAGTAAGGTAGCTATTCTTGTCATTATTCTGTTATACAACCATGAACTGGAGGCTCTAAAAGGAAAAAGTTTTGGAAAGCATTTCATGCTGTAAATGAATTCAACTTTCCTTAGTCCTTAGAGGAGAACCCTTCTCTCATCCACTCTGGTCTGGCAGCTTCCTTGAAGACCCAACTCCAACATCTCCTTTACCCTAAAGCTATCTGTGACCTCTCCAAGCAGACTAAATCATGCTTGTTTGTTTATTTTAAACTGAAAGAATTCCACCAGGTTATTTTCCAAGCTAATATGAATTAACTGCATCGTAGCAAACTTTAACAGTCAATTTTTCCTCATACCCTGTTAAAGTAAGGGGTGAGCACTAAGAAATTTTATTTAAAAAGCTACATGAAAAACTATCTTTACATATATATCAAAATACTTAGGATGAAATGACATGATGTTTGAAATTTGCTTCAAAATGATATGGAGAGAGGGAAGATGGGTGGAGGTACAAATAACCTAAGACTAACCATGAGAGATGATGATTTAAATGATAGGTAAAACTGAATTTTATTTATCCTGTTCTATCTACTTTCATATGTATTTGAATTTTTCATTATAAAAAGTGTTTTCATGACTTCTATGAGTTCTAATTTTCCCTTCCAAACTTTTTGCTATATTTGAAACAATGGTATATACCCATCGCTATAGAAAGCCATACCTGAAAAGTAGTTTCCAAATTTGAGCTATCAAGTCCAACTCCAGCAATTCCCAAAGCAGATAAAGAACTTGCTGAAAATGCTTGAATCTGATTTCCATACTGATCTGTCACTATTACAACTTAAAAAAAAAAAAAAAGTTTTATTTTAAAAGGCTATCTTTTCAGTAAAATAAACTTAAGTTTATGCTTAGAAACTCACTCTAACTTGGTTCTCTTAAATAAGTAATTTTAAAAATTAAATCTATTATATATATATATGTATTTATAATAATTTTTACAACTGTTATAAAAATATGACTCAAGAGTCTATATAAGTACATTTAGATTACATATTTAACATGATGTGGATATTAATCAGATTTTTCAAACAGAAAATTTGAAAGAAATATTTTAGGATTAAGTAATATTCCAGCTGTTAGTTGCCACTGAGTCAATTTCAACCTATGTTGACCCCAGAAGTACAGAGCAGAAGTGCTCCATAGAGTTTTCAAGGCTGTGACCTTTCAGAAGTGGACTGCTAGACTCGTCTTTTGAGGCAGCTCTGGGTAGATTCCAACAGTCAACCTTTTAGTTAGTAGTTGAGTGCTTAACTGTTTGTGCCACTCAGGGACTTCTTATAATATTCTAAATATAATAAAAATACAGGATACATAGATACATACACATATATACTTTATACTTTTAACATTAACTATTATTACTTTGAACAAAAGTAGTATTTTTTTAACAAACTATTTTTGCCAAACTGATTATCAGGATAGGCAAAGAGTCCTAATACTCTAATCTTTTCCGACAACGATTTTAAAAAAGCATTCCTTTCAGATTATGTATGCCAAAGCATCAATGTAAAGAAACATTAGGATGCCACTTAAAAAAAAGAAAGCAGGTCATACTAACCAATTTCTCCTTGAAGTTCTTGGCCCATCTGTACTGTTTTTCCTCCTTTTAACTCACATTTTAGATGTTTAGGTTCATCAGGAAGTGGTCTGAAATTGGTTAACAAATTAAAAGGCTTTAGTTACATACACATTAATTGTAGGAAAAAAATTAAAGCAATTCCATTATGCTAAAGCATAACATACTTTTGTGCCACTCAGGGCATATACAAAACTCAAATACAATAATGCCCTTCCAAATACGTTTTCTATTTACAGAACAGCTTCTACTCTGAAAGGAATGGGGAAAAAGAAAACTTGCTAACAGAAAATACTGATAAAAAATGACAGAAGTGTAAAGTCATACTACCTTATGAGGGATAGATAAATTATGAATATAGAGTACTGAGAAAGAAAATAGATGGGCCAGTAAAAAGTACTCATCTAGGGATGTGGCTGTGATCAGAATAATACATATGAAATTCTTCCCTCAAATATGTAAGTTTAGGAAATAGAGTATAAATAGGTAAAGGAATTAAAGTGAAGGAAGTTAGAAAAGAGGGAGTCAAGGAACTCATCAGCCAAGCTGTCACACAGGTTTATTGCATATTCACTTAATTCTTCCCTTTTTCTATTAGTTCTACATATTCAACCTCCAAGCAATGAAAAATGTTTTCCTTTGGAACACACTCACTGATCACACTGTATCTTTTGTATTTTTCTTGTCTTTGTCATTTTGCAGGTGTTTTCCTTGTTGGTTGCACTAGGAAGATTTCCTTTAAAGGTTCCAGTTTTTCTAGATACTAGAGGGCCCATTAAGCCAAGGGTTACAGTGGTAAAAGGAATTAATTCACTATCTCTAACGAAGATTTATTCTAAAGTCAACCTACCACATTTCATACAAATTACAATACTTTCTACATTAAAAACCATGTTTATATGTGTATATGACATGAAAGTATTTTTGTTGCCATATGCTGAATTATAAACTACTTCAAAATACAATAAGCTCACACACCTGACTGTAAATGCACTTTCCAAAGACACATGATCATCTTGGAATGAAACTTGGCAATAGCGCATATCCTTTGTAGATGTTGGTACTTGTACATCAGGAAGTAGTCCCTGGAGCAAGTGTTCTTTGTTAATATCAGGAGTCCAATTAACCTAGGACAGAAATGACATGCTCAGGAATAATATGAAACCTAGTCTGTCTAATGGACTCCTATTATCACTTATTTTACTGTAGACTCTTAAGCTAAATTATAACCCATCCCCCAGTACACCAAGTAAGACACATAATTATGCTTTTAATTTATATTTAAATTTTTTTTAAAAAAACTTATTATGATTTGGAATTAAGTTTACAGAGTAAATTTGTTTTCCATTCAACATTTCACATACATTTTGTTACATTGATTGTAATCCCCACAACGTAACAGCATTCTTCCCACTTCCCATTTGTGTTTACTATTTCCATTCGTCCTTCTTTCCTATCCTTTCTTGCCTTCTGAGCTTTATCCCTGGGTAAACCTTGCCCTTCTGATCTTCCTTGGTTGATTGTTCTAAGGACTGAGTACCTCCCTGTGGTTATTGTACCTTGGAGGCCTACCATTTGGCTGAAAATTGAGCCATAGGGGTGAGTTAAGTTCCAGGCCCGAAGAAGAGTCTTTAAGGACCACAGTTTCCGGGGTTCCACTAGTCTCTATAAAACCATTAAGCCTAATTTTTTTTTTTTTAGTTTTGGTCCATATATTTCTCCTACTCTATCCTGGATCTCCAGCTGTGATTCCTTTCAGAGCAGTTAGCAGTGGTAACCAGGTACTATTTAGTTTTGGTCTCAGGATCGTGGATGCTGGGGTTCCCATGGACCAGTTAGTCCTTAGGACCAACTGTTTCCTTGCATCTTTGATTTTCTTCACTCTTCTTTGCTCCAGAAGGGGAGACCAATAGTTGTATCTTAGATAGCCGCTCACAAGCTCCTAAGACCCCAGTCACTACTCATCAAAGTAGGATGGAGAACATCCTTTGTGGACTATATTATGCCAATTGATCTTGGTGTTACCTGAGACTGTGGTCCTGAGCCCCTGCATTCCACATTTTGTTACTTGACCATTTTTTTATAAAGTTATTTATTCTACTCTATCCTACTTTCAAACTTCCAATCTTTTCTATTTAAGAATTTTTAGCTCAACTTTCTCTCCACTTTACCTTTCTATAGCTATGATTTTTAAATCACTCATTTTCTAATATTTTGATTTCTAGTATAATCTAGTCTCATCTTTTTAAAATGCAACAGTAAAGAAGAATAATTCCTACGTTATTTATTTCACAATGGAAATTCTGCAAAAATTTGATTAATGGGAAACCCTTATTTACGGGCCCCAAAATGTTAGCTTTCCAGAGATAAAGGGATATTTATCTCCAATTGTCTTAAAGAAGCCTGGATTTTTGGAAAATTATTTCCCATACTCAAGATTTAAGTTTTTTTCTCTCTAGAGGGGTCAGAGAAAAAAAAGTATAGTCAATTCTACAATGGCTTGTTTTGAAAATACAAATTTGTTCCAATGTGACAAATACATAAAGAAACAATCTGAGCATAAAACAAATTTTGTATTTGCTTAATCACAATTTCACCCATGAAAGCATTAGGTAAATAATGCAGAAAACTACATCCAACTGCACCAACCCTTATAGAAATACAGAAAATGACACACCTAGACACCTACCAGCTATTGTTTTTTTTTTTTTTAATTTTTAAAGAGTTTGCTTTATATTCAACATTACGTGTACATTTAATTTTACTCCCCATTTACCATGCCCAACCCTAACCCAGTCTCCTCCCCTCCCTACCCAGTAACACTTTCCCCCGTGCCACTCATAGTTATACACTCCTGTGTGTCCTGAATTTCCTCCGTGCGAATGTTGACCCTCTGGTGCCCTGTAGTCAACTATTCCAAGGGATGCATCCCCATAGAATATATGGATGTCACCCTGGGTTGAGAAGCCTGCATGTACATCTTGTTTACTATTGGGCTAAGAGCCAGCCCCTGGGAGTGAGCTTTATTCCAGGCCCAGAATATATCCCAGGACCATAGTATAGGGGGTCTTACCAGATTCCATCCAACCAGTAATTCTGGTCATTATTGAGTTTTTGGATTTTGTTTCATGTTTTTCCTCCCACTCTATCCAGGATCTTCAGAATTGATCCTTTCCTGAGTGACTGGCATTGGTAGCTGGGCACCATCTAGTTCTTCTGGTCTTGAGGGCCATTGTGTCCTAGAGCTGATTGCTTCCAAATGCTTTTTATTTATTTATTTTTTTTGCACCCTTCTTCGCTTCCGACAATAGGAGACCATTAGCTGCATCTTAGATGGCTGCTTGAAAGCTTTTAAAATGCCAGTCACTACTCACCAATGTAGGATAAGGAGCAAGGCTTTTATGTACTTTGTTGTGCCAATTGAGCCTGGTGTCCCCCAGTACTATGGTCCTGAGATAGTAGATCTGTTGGATCTCTCTCCCAGTGTCTGGGTGTCTGTGAGGGATTATTCTATGTCTGTTCTCTGTTGTACCAGCTAAAGTTTACCGTTCTATGAGACTCACAACATTCCACCCAATTTCAAATACCTCCTTTTCACCATATCATAGCAGCTCACAAACTACAACTCTTCTAGCACCCACTTCCACAAAGTAAAATGTCTTATTTTTAAATACTATTTATGTACTTCTTAACCATTAATATCTTTTTTTTTTGCTATAGTTTTATTAGGCTCCTATTTTTTTAATGAAGGAGGTCTAGTGGCACAATGGTTAAGTACTCTGCTACTAACTAAAAGATTAGCAGTTCAAATCCACAAGCCATTCTTCAGAAGAAAAGACCTAGGAATCTGCTTCAGTAAATATTTCAGCCTAAGAAATCCTATAGAACAGTTTTATTCTGTTCTATAGCGTCACTATGAGTTGGGATCAACTCGATAGCATACAACTTCGTTTTAATAGGTCACTGACAATCTTTGAGCATTGTGCCTCTAATTTTCATTCTCCCCACAAACTCCGTGATTATTATTACACAATTTTGCATAGTGCAGTGATTTTTAGGAATGCATGTCACATTATAGCAGAACTGACCATACTTTCAAAGAGCAAGCATAGGTAGTTCTTTCAGTCATAAAAGGAGTGCTCCAAAACTCTCTACTTGATGTAGTAAGAATCTTTCTCCCAGTTTTGATTTTTCCCTGATAAATGAGATGATAAATTTCACTATGCAGATTTACCTTATCAAGTCACATGCATTTAGATGACAGAAGGCTGATGAGGCCCACTTGAAGCTACTGAGGAATGACAAACTGACTTCCTAGGAATCATGCTTTAAGACAGTGCTATATTTGGTCACTTTCAAATGGCCAGATCAGAGCTCTGTAGTTAACAATATTGTTTCAATGTTTGCTTTTAAAAGAAATTTTATTTAGTGCCTCCAGAATAGCTATAAATATATTGTTTGGTAAGGTGGTGATCTTGATTGTGACTATGAAAAATGTTGGTCTATATGTGTAAAACTAAACAAAATACCAAAAAGTGGAATTTTGTTTAAATGTTAAATCATTTCCCTATGTACAAGTTTGTCGCACATGAACCATCCACATTTCAATTTGCTCTGAAAAAAACCCGTATTTAGCTTAAAATTTAAATAGTACTATTATTGTTCTATGGTAAGCTGCTTCTTAAATGCTAGTTTATAAAACTTCTTGTTCAGTCTTCCAAGAATAAAACAACAAAATAATCCAATCTGTTTGAGATACTTACTTTAATTTTTTCTGCTAAAGCTGATGTTATGTCAATTTCTCTTTCTCCTTCATCATACATTTGAAAAATAAGATTATGCATAATATCACCTGCTATCCAATTAACCTCATCCTGATGTTTGATCTGGATTGCTTTTTGTCCTTCCACACTGAATATCTGCAGTCTTGCAACATGGCTACTGGGAAGCAATTTAATAGTCTTCTCCACAGCAGCCACATCTTTACAACTCTATGAAGAGGGAACACATAACATACACTGAGTGACATCTGTATTGAGAACTTATTTTGCTTTTAAAAGTGAATTCTTTAGATTATTGAAAAGTTTAAGTTTCAATCTTATGTGAGATGACCTTATAGAATGTTATACTCACAGGTTTGGTTATTAAAAGGTTACTGTACTATTACTAATTCCACATTTTATACCATCAGACATTATGACCACATTTTAAAATAAAAACCTAGCACATTTGGATGTAAAAGGATTCCCTTTTCCCTATCTGTGAATTTATTTAAAAGTTTTACAAACTTGTGAAATTTTAATCACATGTCAGAGTCAGTAAGTAGCATTTATAAATAAGAATGAAGATAAGAAACTAAGAATTTTCCATAAAATTAAAGACAAACGGTTGCTATAAAATACATTTAACTAAGGTTAGCTAACAGGCTTTTATACATCATAAAATAAGAAGTAAGTGGATAAATGGGCTAATGGCCAGAGATAGGCTGTAGATTCCTTGAAAGTTGAGCAGATAAATATACTAGCATATATATAACTTATTGGTACAAAAGTATCCTATAGATAGGCTGGAAGAGTTGGATTATGCTACATAAATTGACTCTATGCAAGCAAAATTAAAATACTACACCATTATGCATTCCATTGTTCTTGCTGATAGTTGTTAGGTGTCATCAAATCGGTTTTGACTCACAGCGACCTTATGTACAACAGAACGAAACATTGCCCAGTCATGCCCTATCCTCACAATCGTTGCTATACTTGAGCCCATTGTTGCAGTCACTAATCCACCTGATTGAGGGTCTTGGTTTTTTTTGATGTCCCTCTACTTTACCAAGCATAATATCCTTTCTCCAGGGACTGGTCCCTCCTGATGACATGATCAATGTACAAGAAGAAAAGTCTTGCCATTCTCACTTCTATGGATCATTCTTGTTGTACTTCATCTAAGAAAGATTTTTTTTCTTCATCTGGTAGTCCATGGTATATTCAATATTCTTCACCGACTTCATAATTCAAAGGCATCAATTCTCCTTTGGTCTTCCTTATTCATCGTTCAGCTTTTGCATGCACATCAGGTGACTGAAAATACCATGGCTTGGGTTAGGTGCACCTTAAGCCACCAAAGTGCATTCCATAGGATACACCAAATTCAAAATAAGCATACCCCTAAAATACATTTACAATGTTACCCAACTCCTTCCTCTTCTAATTGCAGCCGTTCCTATCAAACACCATCCACAAGACTGATTATATACTTTAAATTTCTACCTCACAGACTATTAGGCAAATATCCCATGCTCTATTATAAGCGTATCTTATTTGCTTGACTCCTTAAACTCAAGAGCTACTACGACTGGGAAAAGATTGGTAACTGCATATTACAGGATACATCTTGATAACTATCTTAACTGATTTTTGGTCTCCTGCATGTTGCTGCTCTATAATATTTACATAATTCCTAATGTTAGTTACTCTTTTCTTGAAGTCCATATGGCTCTCTAATCCCAAATCCTGTAATTCTTGACCGTCTGCAAGATATTAACCTCAAAAATATGCCACCTCATTATTGTATAAAGAAAATGTTTAACAAGTATTTGAAGATTATCAACTATAGTGAGCTCCAAAAGAACCGCAATAAAGCCAAGTCATCTCATTCTGATTTACAGAAAATTATCTTCTATCATCTTGAGGCTCAAGATGTTAGTAACTGATGAATAATTAGTGTAAGAGTAAAAGTTAATCAACTAAGTTATTCATTTTCTCATATCAATTATTAAGAAATCATATTAAGTATTTTACTTGAATATTTGTTATTCCATTCATCAACCTTAGGAAATCAAATGTTTATATTGAGATCTCCCATGTTGGCCTCAGCAGAAGCTATTATACATCTCCAATAAAAAGTAAATTACATAGATATCCATTTATGTGAAACTGTTAATAACGAATATGTATTTATACAAAATTATACACATAAGGTGAAAGAGCATATATTCTGCTGGGGTGGGAATATTTACCAAACTTTCCAAGAGACAAATGTAAACTATAAAAAGAAAGTATAAAGTAAAGGTGATTCTTTTTTAATGTAAGAAAAAATAAACAAGAAAAATAAAAAAATAATTTTAGGAAAATGCTAATCAATAATGGCTATGTTGTTGTTGTTCTTAGGTTCAATCAAGTTGGTTCTGACTCACAACAATCCTACATACAAAGGAATGAAACATTCCATCCTGTGTCATCCTAATTATCACTGCTATTTGAGTTTATTGTTGTAGCCAATGAATCAATCCATCTTGTTTAGTGTCTTCCCCTTTTAACCTGACCTTCTTTTTACCAAGCATAATGTCCTTCCTCCAAGGACTGGTCTCACCTGATAACATGGCCACAGTATATGAGACAATGTCTCACCATGCTTGCTTCTAAGGAGCATTCTGGCTGTACTTCTGCCAAGATAGATTTGTTCATTCTTCTGGCAGCCCATGGTATATTAAATATTCTTTGCCAAAGGCATCAATTCTTCTTTGGTCTTCCTTATTCACTGTCCAGCTTTTGCATGCATATGAGGCAACTGAAATATCATGACTTGGGTCAGGCGCATCTTAGTCCACAATGTGACATCTTTGCCTTTAACACTTTAAAGAGGTCTCTTGCAGCAGATTTATTTGCCCAATGCAATATGTCATTTGATTTCTTGACTGTTGCTTTCATAAGCACTGATTGTGAATCCAAGTAATATGATATTCTTGACAACTTTAATCTTTTCTCTACTTATCAAGATGTTGCTTATTGGTTCAGTTGAAAGGATTTTTGTTTTCTTTACATAAAGGTTCTTTAAGTCCTCTTCTCTTTTAGCAAGCAAGGTAGAGTCATCTGCATACTGCAGTCTTCTTCCAATCCTGATGCCACATTGTTCTTCATACACATCTGTTTCTCAGGTTCATCTTCATATACACCAGCTTCTCAGATTATTTGCTCAGTATACAGATTGAATACTTTGGTGAAAGATATAATCCTGACATATACCTTTCCTGATTTTAAACCACACAGTATCTCCTTGTTCTGTTAGAACAACTGCTTCTTGGTCTATGCATAAGTTCTGCATGACCACAATTAAGTGCTCTGAAATTCCTAATCTTTGCAATGTTACCCATAATTTGTTATGATCCACACAGTCAAATGACATTGAATGGTCAATAAAACACAAGTAAACATTTGTCTGTATTCCCTGCTTTCAGTCAATATCCATCTAGCATCAGCAATGATATCTCATGTTCCACATCTTCTGAATCTGGCTTGAATTCTGCCAATTCCTTGGTGACAAACTCTGCAACCGGTTTTGAGTTATTTTCAACAAAATTTTACTGGCATGTGGTATTAATGATGCTGTTCAATAATTTCCACATTCTGTTAGATCATCTTTCTTTGAAATGAGTGCAAATACGGATTTCTCCACTCTTTTAGCCAGATAGCTGTCCCCTAAATTTCTTGACATAAATGAGTGTTTCCAGCACTGTACCCATTTGCTGAAGCATCTCAGTTGGAATTCTGTGAATTCCTGGATTCTTGTTTTATGCCAATGCTGTCAGTGCAGCATGTAACTCTTCTTTCAATATGATCAGTTCTTGATCACATGATCCCACCTGAAATGGCTGAATGTTGACCAACTGTTTTGGTACATGAACTTTGTATATTCCTTCCATGTTCTTTTGATACTTGCTACATCATTCAATGCTTTATCTATAGAATACTTCATCCAAAGAATAATACCTCAACTTGAAACCTGAATATTTTCTTCAGTTATTTCAGCTTGAGCAGTGCTGGGTGTCTTCTTCTCTTTTGGTTTTCTAACTCCAGGTCTTTGCACATTTCATTTTAATAATGTACTCTGGTCTTCTTGAGCCCACTGAAATCATCTGCTCAGCTCTTTTACTTCAACATTTCTTCCATTTGCTTTAGATACTCTACATTGCAGAGCACATTTCAGAGTCTTCTGATATCTATTTTTGGTCTTTTTTTTCTTTCCTGTTTTTTGTAATGATCTTTTGCTTTCCTCGTGTATGATGTCCTTGATGTCACCTCACTCATCTGGTCTTTGGTCATTAGTGTTCAATGCATCAAATCTGTTCTTGACACAGTCTCTAAATTCAGATGGTATATATTCAAGGTTGTATTTGGTTCTCGTGGACCTGTTTTAATTTTCATCAGCTTCAAATGAACTTGGATATGAACAACTGACGATCTGTTCCACAGTCAACCCCAACAAGTTAGCCTTGCTCTCTAATTCATGATATTGAGCCACTCTATTGTCTCTTTACAGGGTTATAGTTGATTTGATTCCTGTGTATGCCATCCAGTGAGGTCCACGTGCATATTCATCACTTAAATTGTTGAAAAAAGGTATTTCCAATGAGTATGCTGATGGTCTTACAAAACTTTATCATGTGATATCCAGAGTCATTTCTATCACCAACCCCGTATTTTCCAATTACTGATCCTTCTTCGTTTCTACCTTTCCCATTCCAATCACCAGGAATTATCAATGTTTCTTGGTTCCATGTTTGATAAAATTCAGACTGCAGAAATTGGAAAAAAAATCTTCTTTTCTTCATCTTTGGCTTTAGCAGTTGCTATGTAAATTGGAATTAGTCATATTTACTTGCCTTCCTTGTGGGCGCATGAATACTATCCTATTGTGAGAACAGTACTTTAGGATACATCTCAAAATGTTCTTTCTGATGAATGAGACATCATCCCTCTTCAATTTGTCATTCCCATCAGAGTATAATATATGATTGTCTGACTCAAAATAGCCAAAACCAGTCCATTTTAGCTAACTATCTTCAAGTGTTCCATTTCATTTTTGATGACTTCCAGTTTTCCTAAATTCATACTTTGTATATTTCACATTCCATTACTAAGGGATGTTTATAGTCATTTCTTCTCATTTTGAGTCAGCAAATGAAGGTCCCAAAAGTTTTACTCCATACATATTAAGGTCAGTTCTACTTTGAGGAATCATATTTTGAGTGCTTTTAAATCTGAGGGGCTCACCTTCTGGAACTGTATCAGATATAATTCCAATGCTATTCATTAAGATTTCAGGTCCTTCTTCCTAGTCCATCTTAGTCTTAGAAGCTCTGTTGAAACCTGTCTGCCATGAGTTATAACCTTGCTGAAAGTTGAAAAATTAGTGTCATAGCATCTAGCATTACAGCAATGCACAAGCCAGTACAGTAAGACAAAATGACAGATGAATAGTGGAATAACAGTAATAGATACTGTTAAAAAAACATAACCAAGAAAATTATTAATGATATTTGATACAAACGTTAAAATTATTCACTATACAATTTGCTATTGCTTTCTTTTCTTCCCTTTGGCAAAAAGAACCTCAAATATCTCATTTTAAAATGACAAACAACTTTACCTGAAATACTATAAAACTGTTAAAGGATATCTGTATGAAAACAGAGTATGATTAATAAATAACATAACAACTTACAGGTATTTCAATTCTTGCTTTAAGTGTCTGGTCTTTTTTAATATTCTGAACTTGAATTGCAGGTCCAGTTAAAATACTAGTTCCAGAACTACTGCAATCCACAACATAGAGTGGAAGGTTTGAAGCACCTAAAAACTATTAGAAGAATACAAAATAATTTAAGACTCCAGTTGAATATAACTTATTACTCAATAAATGTTATTCAAAATTTCAAATAATTTACCTCAGGTATTATTTCTGGCTATAAACTGACAAATTCTTAACTAGAATTCTCCAAAATGCTACTTAATTTTTCAATGAAAAGAATAATTTTCTACAAAATGAAGTACAATGTATCCGTTTTGGAAGAAAAATCTTTTTCAACCACTATTCTTTTGTTTTCACTTATCTATTTGGGTTTTCCTTTCTTTTTTGTGTTCTTTTATCCATCTCTATTACCCTGTAGTCCTGAAGTACATTACTATCATGCTGCTTATAAATGAAATATTTCCTCTAAGATGAGAGGGATGGAGTTGAGAAAGGCAAGGAGAGGAAATGCTCTCTTATAAATTTCTTTATAAAACTGAGTACCTGGTATATTTATTGCTTAGGGATGGTCAAAACTATTGACAATGAAATTTTTGATCAATTTCTTCACAGACAAACCATGAAAGACCTACAGGCTATGTAAAGCCAACTAAATTTGCTAAAAGGTATAGTCTTTCTCTTTACTAATATGGGACTCAAAATAAAATCTATGTATTTTCATCTTATAATAAACTTACCTTACAATGAACTATCAATTTTGGTTGTGCTGTTATATTGTCTGATTCATCCAAAACTTCTACCTGAAATGGGAAAGCTGTTCCATTTTCTATAACTAAGATTTCTGAATCAGGTTTCACTTTCAATCGACGAGGGGGACCTACCAGGAAATTATATAATTAAATATAGATTCATGTTTCAAAGACTGAATTACTGAAATATCAAAAGGAAAGATTTTTAACATTTGAAGTTTTTAATGATATAAGAGATGCCAAGAAAGAAAAAAGTAAGCAATGTCCATGTTTAATAGTGCTTAAAGCACCTGACTGCTAACCAGAAGGCTGGAGGTTGAAACCCACCAGCCACTCCTCGGAAGGGAGACTGGGCAATCTACTTCTGTAGAAATTCCACCTTGGAAACCCAAAAAGGGGTCGTTATGAGTCGGATCCGACTTGATGGAAGTGAGTTTGGTTTTTTGGTTTATCCCCAAAATGCATATATTCTATACATGACCAGAGTTGTCTCAATTGTTTAAAATGTTTGATGTCCAGATTTAGTTTTATGCTACAAGTTATAACATCGTGATTATCCATGCTAGAAAAACCCTAAAAACATAAACCTTAACAAGATGCTATCATGGATTGGATTATGTCCCCACAAAGTATGTGTCAACTTGGCTAGGCCATGATTCCAGTACTGTGTGATTGTCCTTCATTCTGTGATTTAATGTAATTATATTCCCTTTGCGATATGCTGATTAAGTTATGTTCAAGAGGATTAGGTTATGTTTGTTACGTTACTGAACCAGGATTAAGGTGAGATGCATCACTCTTACTTAAGATACCACTCTAACTCAGGTCACAGTTCTGATTTCTTGTAAAGGGAACAATCCCTGAGATGTGGCCTGCATCACTTTTTATCTTACAAGAGATAAGAGAGAGAAGTAAGGAGAGAAGGAGGGACCTCAGGACCACCAAGAAAGAAGAGCTAGGAGCAAGGCATGTCCTTGGGACGAGGGTCCTACACTGAGAACCTCCTGGACCCAGGGAAAGACTGATGGCCAAGCCACATCAAAATTTAGAAGGAACCAGGAAATGGAAGTTCAAGAGACAAGGACTTTCCCCAAGAGCCAAAAGAGAGAGAAAGCCTTCCTCTAAAGCTGGTTCTCTGAATTCTGACTTTTAGCCACCTAAACTGTGAGAAAATAAATTTCTCTTTGCTAAAGCCATCTACCATGGACTGCTAAAAGAACTAACAGATCTGTCCTGGAGGAAGTGCAGCCAGAATGCTCCTTGGAAGCAAGAATGGCCAGACTTCGTCTCACCTATTTTGGTCATGTTGTAAGAAGGGACCATTCCCTGGAGAAGGATGTCATGCTTGGTAGGGTGGAGGGTCGACGAAAGAGGGGGAGGCCTTCAACGAGATGGATTGATACAGTGGCTGCGATGGTGGGCTCGAGTATAGCAGGGATTGTGGGGCTGGTGCGGGATCGGGCAGTGTTTCGTTCTGCTGTGCATGGGGTCGCTATGAGTCGGAAACGACTCGACGGCACTTAACAACAACAACAACAACAAAGCCATCTATGTGTGTTATCTCTATTATAGCAGCACTAGGTCGCTATGAGTCGGAAACGACTTGACGGCACTTAACAACAACAACAACAGATAACTAAGACTGAATTTGGAATGAGTAGGGTGCTGTTCTTAACAGACATTATGGATGTCTAAGGCAATTCTGAAGGCAATTGCTCTGGCAGCATAGTGCCTAAGGTATTTGACTGCTAACCAGAAGGCTGGTGGTTCAAACCCACCAGCCACTCCTCAGAAGAAGGTTGGACAATCTACTTCCATAGTGATACCACTTCAGAAACTCAAGGAGGGGTCGCTGTGAGTCAGATCTGACTCAACAGCAGCATGTAAGGCAATTCTGATGTGGGCTCAGAAGGAAGTGAGAAGAGTCTCAGAGAAAGTCTGTATCATGTTAAGAGAACACATATGGCACTGGCAAGACAATGCTGCTAGAAATGTAGACGATAAATGTGTTTCTGGTCAGGCTTTAAAGAAAATGGTGGAAAAGTGATGTTTTTTATGCACTGGCAAAGAACTTGTCTGAATTATATTCAAATGTTTGATGGAAGACAGAAATTCTAAGTGATGAACTTAGATATCTGATAAGATTTTTAAGCAAGATCTTAAAGGGGCTGTGTGATTTCTCCTTGCTGCTTATAGCAAAAACATAAGAGGAAAGAGATGGACTTAAAAATGAACTGTACAAAAGATTTGAAAAATCCTAAGAGGCAACTATGGGGAGGAAGTGGGAGGTGAGCTGGTCCATTGTGGGAAACTGCAGTCAATATCATGAGATAAAGTGTGTGTCAGCTGCTGTATGGAAAGTCAATTAGCTCTGTAAACTTTTACTCAAATCACAAAAATTACCAAAAAAAAAAGGATTTGGAAAATTCTGTTGTGCAAATTAAGGATACAAGCCCTAGAATGTTCACCAAGGATATCCTACATAACCTTTTGTTAAAGAGATAAAGCCTATGACTGATATAGATCTAACGAACTACCACAGAAGAAAATCTATGAACTTAGCCTGAAAATGAAAGAGAAAAATTGAAAGAAGAGAGCATAATCTGCCTCTTGGAATTCTACAAGCAGGAAACAGGCCAAAGGAGCTACATCTACTGTCCTCCAAGAAAGGAAAAGAACCATCCTTGAAGCAGCTGAAAGATCAGCAGAACTTTTGGAAGGAGCATGGGAAGCAGAAGTGCCTTGGTCTCAAAGGGTGGGGACATGGTCTCTGGGGCCTGAAAGAGTGAGGCAACAACCTGTGGGTCTCAAAAGGGAAAACCAAGGACTCCTAGGTTTCAGAGAGTCTACGTGTGGTGTTTCTATTGTAACTGTACTAGATAACTAAGGGGTTAAACATAAATAAATAAAATACACCCACTGCAATAAGTCTATTCCAACTCTTAGCAATACTACAGGACAGAGCAGAACTGCCTCAAAAGGTTTACAAGGCTATAAATCTTTACAGAAGCAGACTGCCTCATCTTCCTCTCACAAGAGTGGTTGATGTGTTCGAACCACTGACCTTTCAGTTAGCAGCCAAATGCTTTATAACCACTGCACACTAGAGTGCCTAAATAACTAAGAAAGATGTTGAAAAACGAAAAAAAGGATTCAAGAAGAAAGTAAAAGTTTATTAAACTATTTATTTAGTACCTTTAACTTTACACAGTGACTGATTTCTTGGGCACATAACAACACAATTGTTTCAGAAGATAGCATTTAAAAGATTAGTGCATGTAACATATCCAGGTAATATATTTGTTAGACTGCCCAATACTTTAATGTCATAAACAAGTTAAGGCCCAAATATCCTGTAAGATTAATAAAAGAGAATTTACACTTTTGCAGTAAACTGAGCTTAGTCATGCCAAAACAAAAACAAAAACAAAACACCCCTGATATTTTAAAATTCTATTTATACTAAATACTGGTAACACAAGATAACAAAAAACAGTTACTAGAAATACGTATTTTATTTTATAACATATTTTCTTTTATTATTTACTGTATGTCAAGAACCGTGATAAATTTTTAACTAAGAAATATTCTCGACTTCCGGTAAAAAGGAGGAATAGGCAGACAAGCAACACAGACCCGTTTCAACAAAGAAAAGAAAAACCAATGGAAGGGATACAGAAGATAATTCTGGAGCCCTGAGCTTTGAAAGGAACTGTACAGAAGTGGATTAGACACCAACTAGAGGAAAAACCTGAACGAAAACATTGAGTACAGAGACGGCTGGAGCTGCGGAATGTCAGCTACTTTGACAGGACCAATAGCCTGAATATTTCCAAGTAGTGCTGGGACCTGAGAATTAACCTAAAGATCACCCCTGATCACCAAGGTTTGCAGGGACGACTGCACTGGTGGCCTATGACTAGGAAGGGAAACAGCAAGGAGGAAGACAACCAGAGCTGTTGACTTTCTGCTGTCCACAGGGCACAGTCATTTTAGTTGTTTAAACATGGCAGCCATTTTGGATATTTAAAGTGACCAAGGGTGCAGCCATTTTGAATGTTTACAAGTGGCTGCCATTTTGGATATTTAAAAACTGAGGGCACAGCCATTCTGAATCTTTACAAGTGGCAACCATTTGGGATTTTAAAGTGATAGCATTCTCATTCAGATTCCAGAGACCTAAGCATAGGCTCTGTATGCCAAGGTCGGCAGGGACATATGAGAGGCTGACAACAGGAAAGGAGACAGGTGGTGAGTATATAAGTGCTGTCAACTAGTGAATAGAGGAGAACAGTACCCTACTTGTGTAGATAACATTCAAACAAAACAAAGAAAATAAAAATAATGGGCAAGTCACTCCAACATACAATCACCAATTAAATATACACAAAAAAAGGTCACAAAGCCTCAGAGACAACAGAGCATCACAGTCTACACAAAGAAGCAAGAGAAAGCAGGAGAAACAAGGGACCAGGATACAGATCCAAAACACATCCCTGAGGAAGACGCAGCACTGGAACTCCCTGATAAGGAATTCAAAAGAATTATATTTAGGTATCTTCAATGAACTGAGAGACAGATCAAGGCAACACAGAGAAAACCCTAGAACAATTTCAAAAGACAATACAAAAACAAAAGGACAAAATAAATGAAAAATTAGAAATGATACAAAATCTACACACAGAAATCCAGAAGATTAATAAATTTTCAAAAATAGATAAGACACTGAATGGGCAAAGGAGCAGAATTGAATCAATGGAAGACAAAATTAGAGAGATTGAAGGCAAATACCTGAAAACTCCTTTGAAAAGACAGAAATCAGAAAAAAAGATCAAAACAAAATGAAGAAAGCCTAAGGTTCATGTGGGATACCATCAAAAGGAATAACCTATGTGTCATCGGAATTCCAGAACAGGAAGAGAAAGAGAAAACTGTCGAAGATTTGTTGGAAGAGAATTTTCCTTGTATGATGAAAGATGAAACTATATCTATTCAGGACATCCAACGAACTCCAAACAGAATAGACCCCAAAAGAAAATCACCCAGACATATCATCTCAAACTTACCAAAACCAAAGACAAAGAAAGAATTCTGAAAGCAGCATGGGAAAACAAAAAGTTACGTACAAGCAACCAGTAAGACTAAACTTGGATTTCTCTATAGAAACCATGCAGGCAAGAAGACACAGGGATGGTATATATAAAACCCTGAGAGAGAAAAATCTCCAACCAAGAATTATGTACCCAGCAAAACTGTCCCTCAAATATGATGGTGAAATTAGGACATTTCCAGATAAGCAGAAATTAAGGGAATTTGTTAAAACCAGAACAAACTTACAAGAGATGCTAAAGGGAACCCTTTGAACAGTGAAGCAACAACAGCAAACAACTGACAATTAATATACATGATGACGTAACCCAGAAACCAACCCAGCTATCGAAGTATCCAAAGTAAATAAGTCTACAAGATTGTCAACAGGGAACCAGAGACATCAACTGACAAATGAGGACAATACAAACCATAAAGAGGGAAAAACTGTGTCATTACAGAACTTCTACATGGTAGGGAAGTCAAGACAACTACAAGATAAAATGGACTGTTCTACACTTGGAAAAAAAACTATAAATCACAGGGTAAGGGTAACCACAATGAAAATGATAAACTTTCATATCAAAAAAGAAGACCAGTACAAATATTCAGCAAAGATTAAAAACAATAGCAATGAAGGAAGTGATAACACGATTCATAAAGAAAATGAGCTCAGCATAGAAAATTATGTGGGAACAAAGAAATCGATACCACAAAAAAGCACATAACAAAAATGATAGCAACAAATTCATATTTGCCAATAATTACATATCTGGCAAGGGACTTATATCTATGATTTACAGGAGAAGAGTGGATGACCAACTTATAGTACATACACATAATGGAATGCTATGCAGCACTAAAGAATAATGTAGAGTCTGCAAAAAACCTCATAATATGGATGAATTTGGAGGACATTATGCTGAGTGAAATAAGTCAATCACAGAAGGACAAATATAGTATTAGTTATTTGTTGTGGAGGGTCAAAGAAAAGTTATATATGAAGGGAAACTTTCTTTGTTGGCTGCCAGGGAGGGGAGGGAGGAGAGAGAACACTGCAAAAAAAAAAAAAAAAGCATTGGCCCATGTCACTTTAGTTTTGTGTATTTTACTGTACAAAAATATTTCAATAAAATGCATAAAAAAGAAATATGCTCATAAAATCCTCACAATAATCTTGGTGAACAAAGTACTAGCAGTACTCCATTTTACAGATGAGGAGAATGAGATCCATAATGATTAAGTATCTTGTCCAAGTCCCATGGTTAGAAGGTGACAGCATCAGGTTTAAATCCTGATTTGTAGTTTAAAATTTCTTGGCCTTTATCACTACATAGTGCTACTTTCTACTTTACCATTTTCATTCTCATATTCCAAAAATATGTCAGAATTAACTAGTTACTAAGAATTTTACCACTCAAAACCAAACTTTTTAGGTGAGCTCTAAAATAAAAACAGAATTAAGTGTTTATTAATACAATACCTAACAGTTTCTTCTTACATTTCTAAAAATGTGTCAATTTTCACTTTATCAGTTCATGTTTGAAGGAAACCTCAAACTATCATTTCTTAAAATATGAGAGCTAAACTTACATTGCAACTATTATTCTCAGTGTTTTACATACAGACACAGTATCATTTTGCATGGTATCATATTAACAAAAACGCCTGCATATTGGAACTATTCCTCAATTGAGTTATTGTTGGAGCTAATGCAAAGTTGAGGATTGCCTGTATTAACTTATTTAATCCTCATAACTACTATGAGAGTAGACTTCATTATTTCATTTTACACAAGAAAACTGAGACACAAAACAAATTTCCCAAGTTCATAAGTGTTAGAACTTACATTCAAATATCCTAATTTTAATACAATTTCATTTTTAAATTGATACTGGTTTATAAGTCATTGTCAAAATAATTTAACATAAATAGCATCAGAAACTTTTCTTCTTAAAACATGAAACAATTATATCAACGAAAGGTAAAGAACAGAACCAGTTTCAGTATAAACCTACTAAGTATATCCCTAAGAATAGTTCCCCAATATATTTTCAATAATCAAATTTTTCTTTTCACTTAATTGGTCATCTCTGTCAGTGTTATGTTTGACATTCAAATGTATTTTGAAAACTTAAACCCAAACCAAACCAGAAAACCCCGCCTTTTTAAGTGTCAGTATATTTTATCATAAGGATATTATTTAAAAGGTAAACATTAGAATATTTCTTAAAATAATATTACCAGGTAGTAATCTAATTTTCAAAATCTGTGAGTCTTCTTTTAAACTTGGCAGAAGAACCTTCAAATTAAAATTCTGTTGAAAAGAAATAAAAAAAATTAAACCCGAGTCCTAAATTCTTCAGCAATTTATCACCTCAATTCTGATTTACTTTTTCTTTGTATTTTAATGCCATTATAGGAATCTGCTTAGCAATTTTATATTTACTAAAATCACCACACAGGTAGGGGGAAAATAGACTTAATATTCCTTCCTTAGAGACAATGGTCTATTCAAATTCAAAAAGCTTAATTTCTGAGTAATTATGAATACCAGGATAAACACTATATAAAATGAAATAATAATAATAATCTAGAAATCCTGGAACAGAAAAATACTAGTGGAAAAATTGGGGAACTAAGTATAGTTAACAGTAGTATATCATTTCTAATTTCTAACTTCTTAGCTGGGGTAAATGTATGAAGGTTAGGTAACATGTTAACAGAAGAAGCTGGGTGACAAGTATATGGGAACTCTCTTTCCATTTCTTTTGTAAATCTAAAATGATTTTAAAATAAAATGTTCCTAAAAATCTAGACATCTTTTTAGTAAGTGTATCTTACTTAAGTCAAATCCATGAATTTCAAGTTCTTTACCTAGAAAAATATGAATTCAGAAAGGTACATAGAACTCAATCTTTAATTTGATATGAGTGTTCAAAGCAGGGTACAGTACTTTAAGAAATCCACATGCTACTTTTTAAACATTCTACTGATGAAAACGTTTAAACATCTATTGAAGGTAATGTAATATTGTGAAGGTAATATTGTGATTTTTAAAAAGTAACACATTACTTAAGTTATTATTAGTAGTGTTCTCTTTAGTCACATAAATCAATTACAATCAGGTACTAGTGAGTTGACCCTAAAACATGCAATGCCACATATGTCAGAGTAGAACTTTTCACCTGCAGTATAGTAAATTACTTTGTGTGGCTTTTCTACCCATAAGTCTTTGTAAACTCCAAGATGGAATTTGCTATGCGCAACTGAGGAGCTCCTGATTGCTGAAGGTGTCCACCTGGAGTATTTCTGTTGGGAGCGGCACAAAACAATGTTCTGGGAGGTGCCCACTCTCTCTCAGGTGCTTAGAGTTCTGATGCCATAATTGGCTAGTTTGACCACCCTGCGGGCTCTAAAGGAGACCTCCTAGAGGCAGAACTCTCTCGGACTGCTGGTCGAGGAAGACTTGCTGCTGAAAGAGACATGGGCTCCTGAGACATGCTGTTGCTGGGAAAGAGACGCAAGAGACATGCACCCCAGAAAGAGACTGTGAGAGACTCTTGGCTGAGGGACGGTGGGCTGGAGAGAGAGACTGAGCATTTTTTCCTGAAAGCAAATTGTAGCTTGGTGCTTCCCTAATAAACCTTGTAATCTGTGATTTCTGTGTGGCCACTGCAGCGAATTATCGAACCCAGGAGAGAGGTGGTGGGTGCTCTGGGAGGAACGGTTGGAGAAAGGGCTGGAGGGAGGCAAC
>NW_006921615.1:5416332-5422562 GCF_000298275.1 Orycteropus afer afer
GAACCCAGGAGAGAGGTGGTGGGTGCTTTGGGAGGAACGGTTGGTGAAAGGGCTGGAGGGAGGCAGCATGTCTAGCCTTGCAGTAATAGGCCTTGGGTTATTGCTGGTAATCCTGTCTTCCTCTTGTGAGATTAGAGGAGGTCAGAACATGTGGCCTCCTTGTCCTTTTTGCATCACCATACGGTTTCAATGCCTGATTTTTTTCGGCAGTAGATTATCAGGCCTTTTAGACACTTTCAGTTAGCAGCCAAATGTGTTAACCGTTTGTACTACCCAGGGATTCTCTAAATCTCCTACTGTTGTTGTTGTTGCTATGTGCCGTTGAGTCGGACCCAACTCATAGCAACCCCTACGTGGGTTTCTGAGGTGGTATCACTACAGAAGTAGATTGCCCAACTTTCCTTCTGAGGAGTGGCTGGTGGGTTTGAACCGCCAGCCTTCTGGTTAACAGTCAAGTGCCTTAGGCACTATGCTACCAGAGCTCCTAAATCTGCTACTAACTGCTTTATATACCTAATTGAAAAATTATCTTCTTGTACCTAAGCGAAAAATTATCTTGCTGAAATTTATGTCTTTATCTTTCCTAACCTTATTTCTTCCCCCAAAACCTCGCTGGATAGAGAAATGACAAAACAAGTATGTTTAAAGAAATGAGAAAATTTCTCATGTTTCTAATTATGTTTTTGTTAAAAAAAAAAAAAAGATGCTGGAAAAACTGAGAGAAAGAAGAAACAACACAGTACTACATAACTGTGCTGAAGAAATGGTTTCAGATATAAAATGACTAGAATGAAGATGAAGAAGACATCTGAGAAATATTTAAAACATAAAAGTTTAACAAAAAACAATAGTGAGTTATGCTGATTTTTCTTACAGATGTAACTGGTAAGTCAGGTGACATGATCCTGATTACTTCCTAAGAACACATTACTGCCATCTTGTTGCAAAATATGTCACCCAATTTTACATTTCCAATTTAATTTCTATCAGATAAGAAATACTTCACAAGAATTACAACATTTATGTACAATGCTTACCTTGCCTTGACAGGAGTTTACAGGGCCCTTAGCTGTAACACCCCGAATTACACAATTTGGTCCTTTTGTTATTTCTTCATAATGTAAAGATAAACCACTAGGAAAAAAAATTATTTTTTTAACTTCCTCTCCATTGTTTTCTCATACCATTCACAGGTTTTATTCATTCTTCTACTAAAATAATACTTTCAAATATAGTAGGAAATAATTGAACAAAAGAAAATTTTCATGAATTTTTTTTATAAAGACTATAATAACTGGTTCAGTATATATTGATATATGACACTAATGGGATAAAGACTGCAGATGAAACAACAGATAAAATGTTAAATTTAAAACTACATGTAAAGGTATAACATAGGAAATAACAGAAAGAACAGGTAGTAAGATAGAAAATAATAAATAGACTACATATATGCCTACCTTGTTACAGCACATTAAAGAAAAGCAGATACCCCAACAGGGCAGATGTTTTGTTCTAAAAATTACTGAGGTAGTTAAGGTTGTGTGTCAACTTGGCTGGACTTGGCTGAGTGGCTGGCAGCTGGATGTAGAATTTCCCATGATGAGAGTGGTAATTAACACCATGGTGGAATCTACTGTGAGCAGCTGAGTAGCTGCCTTAGGGATGTGGTCTGCTTCCTGTATATAAGAAGTCTTGGGGAACAGTCTCTAGCTTATGGCATGCTTGAACCCTGCATGTAGCCGTGTCGTTGTTCAGCAGCCTGCCATGTTCTGCCAACATTGGGACTTTCGATGGATTTGAATTAATGGCCTGCCATGTGGTTTGGTAACATCAGGACTGTGCTATTTTATTTACTGACCTTGGGCTTGTTAGCCTCAGCAGCCAGTAGCTGCTTGAGTGAAGAGATGCCTTTAGCTTCACTGGGCTGGGAGCAGGATGCAGTGCTGAAGCCCAAGGTCAAGGGGCTTTCACACAGCCCCTAAAGCCTGGCACTTTGAACTTGGACTTTTAGCCTCCCGAACTTAACCACCACAGTTCCACCCCTTGTCAACATTTTAAGAAAATAAACTCCTGTTTGTTCAAGAATCCCATTGGTGGTATATATTCTTGTCAGAACGGTACTAGGTAACCAGAACAGAATATGGTACCAAGAGAGTGGGGTGCTGCTCTGACAGATACTTAAATGTGGAAACAGGAGTGGACTGAGTCCTTGACCTGAGACCCTGGCAGAGAGACCCCAGCATGTGGCATGAGAGATGGCAGAAGCCGAGCCAAAAGACCGGCAGGAGAAAGCAACAGCCTTACCAGCCCATAGAGGAGAAAGCTGGATGCCATTGTGCAGGTGGCTTCCTGGCAGAGTGGGTTGCCTTTGGGCACTGACTGGTAGAAAAGACCAGCTTGAAACAGAGTAGTAGATTGGCCAGCCCATGAAGCAAGAAAGCTGAGTGCTTTTAGGGCAGGAAGATTTCCTGCGGAGTGGGTTGCCTTCGACATTACTCAGCAGAAGCAGAGAGACCACGGACACAGGAAGTAGAGCTGCCTCAGCCTCAAAAGGTAGGACCATGGCCTCTGGGAGTGGAACCACCACACACCCATAGGTTTCAAAGAGCCAGACCTTCACCAACTTGGTTCTGGAGTGTGGGGCTGCTCTTTCACGTGAGCTAGCAGGATGGAATCAAGCCACTGCCCAAGAGTGAAGGGGCAGGGTTGCCATGCCCAAGAGGGAGAGGAATGGGGCCCGCCAGGCCAAGAGGGTGAGATTGCCACTCAGAAACTAGGGGACTGGAGTTACCCGGTGAAGGAGATCTGTGCAGGTGCCAAGCTGACAAGGGGTGAACTGTGGTGGTTAAGTTTTTATGTCAACTTGGCTGGATATGGTTGAGCAGCTGGACAGCTGGATGTAGTGTTCCCCATGAGACTGGTAATTAACTCCATGGTGGTATCTACTGTGAGCAGCTGAGTAGCTGCTTCAGGGATGTGGTCTGCTTCCTATATATAAGGAAAAGCCTTGGGGGATGGTCTCTAGCTTATGGCACGCTTGAACACTGCATGTAACCATGTCATTGTTCAGCAGCCTGCCATGCTCTGTGCTGACCTTGGGACTTTCAATAGACTTGAATTAATGGCCTGCCATGTGGTTTGGTAACATCAGAACCTTTTACTTGTCAATCTTGGCTTTGTCAGTGTCAGCAGTCAGCAGTCTGAGTGAAGAAAAGCCTCCAGCTTCAGTGGGCTGGGAGCAGGAGGCAGAGTTGGACCCTAAGGTTGAAGGGCTTTCACCCAGCCTCTAGAGCCTGGCACTTTGAATTTGGACTTAAAGCCTCCAAACTGTAAGAGAATAAACTCCTGTTTGTTCAAGCATCCCATTTGTGATATATTCTTGTCACAATGGCACTAGGTAACCAGAAAAATGATATTTTACTGTGTTTTCTGTGAAAAGTTCACACAGCAGTTTAAGTTCCCATTCAACACTTTCTACAAGTTCAGTGACATTGGTTATATTCTTCACAATGTGTGAATATTTTCATTATTCCATTCTGGTTCTTCTGTTTCCATGAATCTAATTTCCCAACCTACCTTACATTCTCATCTTTATTTTAAAGAAATTGTTGACCATTTGGTTACATACAGGTGGTTTTTTCAAAAAGAGCACAGTACTTATGGGTGACACTCATTATTTTTAAGCCAGTTTGTGAACGTGCACGACATACTGTTATGTATATCTGCATGGGCAGTGCCATTTTAAGACGTCTGCGGTCAGGTTTTTGTTAGCTTTTTCTTTTTAAAATAAGGAGCTCTGGTGGTGCAATGGTTAAAGCATTCAGCTGCTAATCAAAAGGTCAGCAGTAGAAACCCACCAGTCACTCTGCAAGAGAATGAGGTGGCAGTCTGCTTCTCTAAAGATTTATAGCCTTGGAAATCCTATGGCAGGTCACGGAATCAGAATCAACTTGATGGCAGTGGTTTTTTTTTTTTCAGTTTCTTTTTACAATGAACTGGGAAAGTCGACTGTTTCTTTCTGTAATCTTGGGAATCTAAAGGAGTCCCTGTGTGGTGCTTTCCTGGCCTTCTTTGCTTTCTCATCTTTGCTTTTGGGTAAATGTTGATCATTTGGTCTCTTGCAGTTGAGGGCTTAAGGGAGTACATTACTCAAGGATGATTTTATTTTATAAGCTAATATATTAGGAGCTCTGGCGGCACTTTGGTTGAGACATTAGGCTTTTAATGAAAAGGTTGGCAGTTTGAACCCACCAGATGCTCCAGCTTCTCCATGGGAGAAAGATGAGCAGTATGCATCTGTAAAGATTTACAGCCTTGGAAACACTAGGGGGGTCATTATGAGTTGGAATCAACTCAATGGCAGTGTATTTTTATTTTTTTTTAAAAAAGTGACCTCCAAGAGTAGGTTCAGTTCCAAGGTCAAAGGCTATATCTAAGGATGATACTCTGGGGGGGAGGGGGTCCTCTAGTCTCTATAAGTCCAGTAAGTCTGGCCTTTTATAGAATTTGAATTTTGTTCCACATTTTTGCCCCATTCTATCCAGAACCTTCTATTGTGTCCATGGTCAGAATAATCGATAGTGGTAGTCTAGAACCATTTAGTTCTTCTGGTCTCAGGCTAGAAAAGGCAGTAGATTGTGTGGGCTATTAGTCCTATGGCCTAGTTGTTTCTTTGAGTCTTTGGCTTCCTTTTATTCCCTTTGGTTCTAAACAACAAGAGACAATAGCTGTATCTTACCTGGCTGCTCTGAAGCTTTTAAGATCTCAGACACTACTCACAAAACTATAATGTAGAACATTATTTTTATGAATTATATTATGTCTACTGATTAAGTTTTCCCCAAGACTACAGCCCTAAGCCTTTTAATCTAGTGAACAAATTCCACAAGATATTTGTGTATCTCTGGGAAGGTTCTGAAACTGTGATCCGTTTTATTACATACATGACTATACATGCAGCACAAACACATATATACCTATGCCTACAGATACACTTATACATGCATATACATGGCTCATATATGCCATCCTATATACATACACATCCCCCTATGTAACCACACTTTTTTGGTAGATACTATTGCTGTAAACTTGTATATTATAACATTTACTGAAATGGTCTCTTATTCTTGCATACTTCTTAGTGTCTTCATTTGCCTTGGTTAAATTGTGCAGACTTCATCCGTATGTGGTATTGCCTTTTCTATCACCAAAAATAACAAGTGTCTACTGTGGTGCAGTAAATTACTTAATGTGGCCCTTTACGCCATGCATGGTCTTATAACTCACCATATAATGACTGTAAGGGATTATGCAACTAAGGTGATTGTGGGCCACCAAGGGAGTAAACAAATTGCTAATTCTGCCTAAATAAGGTGCATGGAACTCTTGCAGAGGTGGAATCATGCAAATAAGGTATATGGAATCCTAATGAGGGGATTGGTCAACTTTGCCATCTTGGTGGGATTAAAATGAGACATTCTAGAGTTAGGAAGAGGTGACCTCACTATAACCAAGAAGGAAGAGTTAAGAGTGGAGTGTGTCCTTTGGACCCAGAGTCCCCGCACTGAGAACCTTGTAGACCCAGGACACAGAGAGCTGTAACACTAGACATAATGAGAAGCAGTGTCAGAGAAATGGTGACAGCAGAACCAGGAGATCAGTACAAAAAAGCATAGTGAGCTTCTCAGCCAAATGAGTAAGGTAGTTACAAGTGAGCATGCCAACTCTACAAAATGAAAGAACTGGGCACCTTTTGGCCAAGGCTTATTGGTGAAGTAGGGAGCCTCTGGACACTTACTACTTTCTTGAGCAGGGAAGAGCCCAGGCTGATGAGCTGAGAAAGTACTGCTTGCAGACACAACTGAGAAGTTATCCTGACCAAAGATATGTATCCTAAGTCATTCCTAATCCTAAATTGTTTGTTACTTCCCTAATAAACCCTGTAACTGTGAGAGTGGTCCTCGAGTTCTGGGTGATCACTGCAATGAATTATCAAACCCAGAAAAGAAGAAAGAAGGGATGTGGGAGAGAAGGCTGGTGTTAGAACCGGCAAAAAGATTTGAGGGTAGAGGTATGTTTTACTTCTATTTCACAGCAATCAGCCTTGAGCTGTTCAAGCTGATAATGATTCTCCTTTCCCCTTGTGAAGTTAGATGAGAAGGCTGGACACCTCAAAGCCATTTGCCTAAGGCACCTGACTGCTAACCAGAAGGCTGGCGGTTCAA
>NW_006921615.1:5425197-5433247 GCF_000298275.1 Orycteropus afer afer
TGGTGTTCAATGCATCAAATCTATTCTTTAGATGATCTCTAAATTCAGGAGGGATATATTCAAGATCATACTTTGGCATATTATTCCACTGTATGTGTGTGTCACAGTTTGCTTATCCACCCATCCACTGATGGGCACTTAGGTTGTTTCCATCTTTTTACTACTGTGAATAATGCTGCAATGAACATAGGTGTGATGATGGCAATTCACATCACTGCCCTTGTATCTTTTGGATATATAATTAGGGCTGCTGAATCGGAAGGTATTTCCATTTCTAGCTTTTTAAGGAAGCACCATACCCTTTTTCATAGTGGCTGTATCATTTTACAATCATATCCATCAGCAGTGTCTAAGAGTACTAAACTCTCCACAGTCTCATCAGCATTTGTTTTCTGCAAACAGTCCAGGTCTAAGTATGTTCTCAGACTGCTATACTCTAGCCATGAGCTACAATCAGCTGGCTGTAGATCATAATCAGAAGGGCAGTACTTCTCAAATGAATGGTAGGACCTGGAACCAACTGCTAGCCCAAGCTTGGTAATCAATCACTCATTCCAGAAAGGCTTCATCTTATGGAGAAAAAATTTAAGCTGAAAGCTTTAAATAATGGATAGGATTTCCATCAACAGTGGTATGGCGAAGAGGACACTATAAAGAAACCAGAGGGCATCTTCTAGGAAGTGGTTCAGATGTTATAATTTGGGAATCAGGCAAAAACTTAAGAATCCACTCTTACTTCTTGAAAGATAATTAATATATTTTATGAGCTACTGAATATGCAAACAAGCTGAGTGAATCGTAAAGGCATCATGCTGAGTGCAAAAAGGTAGTCTCAAAAGGTCATATACTGTATGACTCCATGTATATTCGCCCACCCCCCCCAAAAAAAGGGAAAACAATTGTGAACAGATTTGGTTGCCAGGGATTGAGGGCTAGGGGAAAATGTAACTACAAAGGGATAGCAAGATGATTTTTTTTTTTTTTTTTGGTAATAGTGGTACTACTCTATATGCTGATTATGGTCATGGTTACAGTTCTGAGAATTATGTAAGAAAGAGTCGATATTATGGTAGTATAATAACTAAAAGAAAAATAAGAAAGCCTTGGAGTATAGGATACATTAAGGCGGGTGCTGAGACACCAAGTGCAAAAGGCAATACAGAAGCAGAAATGGAAGGGTTTCAGATGTCATAAAGTTTAGATTCCACCTTGTAGGCCCCAATAACCCATTCAAATAAATCTTCAGCAGAAAAGAAACATGCTTGATTATCTATGTTTTAGGAAATAAACACTGAAAAGAATCCAGAATGGTATTGATGGACTAAGAATACTATTTCAGTGGTTCTATTTCCTATGTATTAAATTCTTAAAAGAAATTCTAAACTTAAATTCTTGAAAAAGTTTAAAGAATAACGCATTCTAGATCCAAGGCACAACAACTGGTCTTTATTTGCCTGGACTAACAGAGAAAGGAGAGTCAGGAATAGGAGGAGAAAATGGAATGTGTGGCTAATTGCTTCTATGAACAAATATGCCTTCTTTGCAATATGTTCTTCTTTCCAGAAGAACTGGATGGCACCTGACTACCATTACTGAACATTTTGATCAAAGATTCCAAGAGAATTCTGATCAAAAGGGGAAAAATGCAGAACAAAATGTCAAATTCTCATGGACTCTAGACTTCCTGGAGCCACGGAGGATAGATAAACTTCTGAAACCACTGCCCTTAGGTACACTTTAAACCACAAACCAAAAATATCCCCTGAAGTCTTCTTAAAAATCAAACAATAATTTGGCTTAACTAGTAAAAACTTAATGCTTTGAAAATTAATTTAAGAAATATTTATATGGGATCAAATTGACAGCAGCAAGTCAAAAGGTTAGATAGGAACCTTAGGGGCCAGTGGTTAATATTAATGAAGAAGGAACAACTCAGAATAAAAGGATGACAATGATCACACAACTCAAAGAATATAATCAGTGTCATTAAATGTACATGTAGAAACTGCTGATCTGCTGTATGTTTTTCTATGCATCTTCTCAACAACAAAAGGAAATAAAATTTAAAGAGAAGAACATGCATTCTAGGGACTTTAGATATTGCTTCAGTCAGACAAATATGGTACATTCACAATAACACAATTTTTTTTTAAACAGTGCAGTTTCATCCTCTGTTTTCTACCCTCTGGCTTTTTTATACATTTGTAAGCAAATCAGGGCTCCAATTAGGCCTCTGAATTAGCTCTCTGGCTGGGCTGAACCAGAAGACCCCGGAGCTCCCTTCCAAATGTTTTTCCTATGTGGTAATGTAAAACAGATCTGAATACATGATGGAAATGAATATTGGGTATTTTAAAAAGACAGAGCACTTATAACTCTATCTTTCATGCACTACTTCATTGGGTAAGCTAACATGGAAAATATTAAATAGGGCTTACACACACAAAAAAAAGCCTACGAGATCAAGAGATTTGCATTTGAGAGTACCATGATGATGGAAGACTCAACTGACCACAGAACTGCTTGATAAACAAACAGTAAAAGGATGTTCATGTGGAGCATAGCCATAAGGAATATGAAGGGTGTGTAGAACAGAACACGTCAGAACCCATCAGAAGAACCTCCTTCCAGAAATGGAAGTTAATGGAGGCCAGAAAGTAGATAGTTTGGTGTGCCTGCTGAAGGTAACCACCTGGGTTCACGAGATGAGTGCAATTGGGGAAGATGTACCATTGAAGAAATGGCTAAATCGGGACACATCTTACTGGCACCTGTTGACCTAGCCCCAAGGGGCTAGGGATAAGAGGGAAACAGAGAAAGTGAGATGGGGTTGGCTGGTTTGAAATGCAGGGAGGTTCATGAACTCCAAGCCTATGTAGCTGACCCTGACTGAATGAAGATGAAGATGAGTTGACCTTGAATAAATGGGGATGAGATGACATGGCCCCAGGGTAAAGGGGGTGGGGGGAGAGAGAGAGAGAGAGAGATGTTTAACACCATGAGCTGGTGCAGACTGGTGCAATTTGATGGCTTGCCCTGAACTAGACTTTGCTTATGGATGTAGATGTTCAAAGTTCTAACCAGAATATAACATTCTTCAGATCAAGGAACATGCTTTCCTCCTCACAGTACTGGTTTGGTAGGCAATTTAAACACTGGCTACTTAAAATGGGAGGAAATAAAGAGATGAAGTGGCAGGCTTACACACTTTTATGTTTATATTCAAAATGAGGACAAGCAAGGATCCCCACTGCATAGATAATTCTTTTCCTGGTCTGGAGAAAAGAGGGTGGGGTAAAATGCTGATATGGGTCAGCTGTATCAACTATTAACAGGATTAACTGTGACAGTAAAACCTGTAACTGTATAAGCTTCAAAAATGTAAGAGTAGGCTAAAGTGGAGGTCCTGCCGGACTGGAGTACAGTGGCCAAACCTAATGCCCCTTAAAGCTTTTGCTATGTTGATACCTTGAGAGGGTTGGAACAAAGGAATAATATTCTCTCAGTTAACTTTTATCAGAGAGCAAAAAGGGTAAAGCTGAGGCAATCTTTTAGAGAATCTGACTAGATCAGATGGACATCTGTAGTAGACCTGAGTGGCTAGTACCTGAGTGACTTCACTTTGAGACTTTGTGCTTTACTGATGGACTAATTATTAATGACTGATTTGGACTGGTAAAATATGTGCAAAATAACCCATGGCAAAAAGGCCAGATGGTGGACTATAGTGAAATATTAGTTGCTTTATGTGGCCTTTGCCTTGGTTCTTTTGGAAAAACAGTTTAAAAAAAATTTTTCCCCCTAATCCCTAAGGAGTTACCTTTGCCTTAGTTTTCTACCCCAGAGGGTTTTTTACTTTTGTCCAGGTTGATTGATATTTCCTGGGTGAGCTGTAAACAACTTGTGGTTTGATGTTTTTTTGTCTGGCTACTGGTTTAGCCTGGCCATGATTGGTATGCATCAAGGTCAATCTATTGGATTGGTCAATAGTCTATGAAAATAATGTGAGAATCACCTTTGAACTGATCCTGGTCATTATACCACTTGAAGTTGGGCAGGTTCTGATACTACTATAATTACTACCACGAGAATTTTACAAAGGCCTTATCAAACTCTTTGCCTCTTTAAACCACATACACAAATAAATTATTTTTAAAAAATTTAGATAACAGCTGAGAAAAACAAAAGCAACACCACCACCAAAAATCCTTACTCAAAAGGTCTTCATTTGATTGAAGAATTGATATGGCCATACAATCCAAATAAAAAAAGATCAAAATTGTACATACCACTATGTATGTATTTATGATGAAGACTTCGTATGTAAGAATATTCTATCAAGGATAAGATGGAAGTTATAATAGATAATAGGTATAGGTGGATGCACTAATATTTTTCCATTTATGGTATGACTAGATTATTTTTGGTGTTTTATTTTTTAAACAAGCATATTTAAGTATTCCACTCTTCCACTCTGGTAGCATACTGCCTAAGGTACTTGACTGCTAACCAGAAGGCTGGTGGTTCAAATCCACCAGCCACTCCTTGGAAGGAAGGTTGGGCAATCTACTTCCATAGTGATACTGCCTAGGAAACCCAAGGAGGGGCTGCTATGAGTTGGGTCCAACTCAACAACACGTAACAACAACATTGTTGTTTAAAATTCAAATTAACACAATATGCCCAAAAGACAAAAATGACGTTTTGCAACTTAAGGGAACATAAAACTATATTCAAAGTATTAATTTAGAATATTTTTAAATTATCTATTATGTTTCAGGAACTTAATGATGGTGTAAATTTAGAAACAAAATTGCGTTCTCACACTCGTCTATGAGCTTCTAGAAGGCAAATACTGTCTTTATTCACTTCTGTTTCTTCAGCTAGCAAAAGTGCCTGGAATATAGTGCATGCTCAAACAACTGAGAAGAATAAACAATCCCCCCCCGAAAAAAAACACACAACCAAAAGATAGCATACAAAAAAAATGGGCACAAAAGACAAATTTGCCAGGCAGTGTGAAAAACAAAGAAACAGCATTTCTACAAACACAATTAGAAGAAGAAATATAAAAGAGAAGAAACATAATTCATGCACTTCAGACTGAACAGAAATTTCTCCATATGTACCTCAAAAAGAGGTAATGGTGAACATCCTCATGGGCACACTGCTAACTTCATCCGAGTTACTTCTTAATATAAGCTGATAACATTACTCTAAAGGGCTATTAATATTGAGTAGAGGCAAATTCCAAGGAAGGACCCAAATTAGCATACAAAGCATAAACTTTAAAGCTATGATTTTAAAAACAAAAGTAAACTATATCTGCACGCTCAAGGCCTACTAGTAAGTAATACTACTACGTTTAACTGGCCATAATTTCTAAGTAAAACAACACTAACAACAAAATGAATAGTGGTATTATTAGCAGAGGAAATTGACAGGAAATACAAGAGCTTCAGTCTCACCTTAACAGTTTCTACAGAAAATTCTGTCAAAATAGTCAATGAAAAACAATTTACACACAACATTGCAGTTACACAGAACAGACTGGGGCTAAATAAAGTCATAGATATAATAAATTCACCAAGCATTTAAAATGGTAACACTTAAGTTAAAAACCACACATGAGTAACTGAACCTTAATTTAAAAAAAGACTGAATCTTAGCAAATACGGAAAGATAAATACAATTTGATCCTTCAAATTACCTTGCTTCAAGAATTGGTTGAATATCAGTTACTAGTTGACTTGTATGACCAAATTCATCCTGAAACTCCAGAGGGATATTGAATGGGACTCCAACACGAAAAGGAGGATCCAAAAGACCAAATGAAAATTTCTCTGGCTTACCCTCTTTAACAAAAAAAGAAAAGTGAAAATAAAAAGCAAATACAGAAGTCAGAAATACATCTATTTATATATGAGAACTTAAGACTATTATGAAAATGGCATTTTGAATCTGTGTAAAAGTTATATAAATTATGTTGATAATCTATAACAATAATGAAATTAGATCTTTATCTCATATCACATTTAACAGTAAAATTCTACAGATATTACAGATAATTGTGATTTAAACTATTAAATCATTAAAATATAGTAATTATTTATACCTTTATTATAGGAAAAAACGCAAGAAAAATATAGTAAGTACAAATGGATATATTTGCAAAGTTTAAAATTTCTTACACTATGAAAAACATAAAGATGTTCCATAAGAGAAAATATCATCTGCAATATATGCAACAAAGAATTAAATTCTAAATTACATAAAAACCTCCTATCGGTCAAAAGTTCTCAAAGTATGGTCTCTGAGCTATTCCTTGGGAACTCAGATATGCAAATTCTTGAACCCACCTCAAACATAATGAGTCAGAAACTCCAGAGGGTGAGGTGTATTTTAGTAAGCCCTTCAAGGTGATTTGGATATGCATTCCAATTTGAAAACTACATCTTTAAACTGCTAAGTGAACAAGTTTTCTCACGTGATATACAAATGCCCAAAATAAGCTAGAAGAAGTACACAGCCCAGTAACAAGAAAAACAGTTTAACCACCAACTAAGCAAATAAATATAAAAGTTGGCCAGATATGAGCATAGGGGAAATGAATTCTCATACTCTGTTGATGAGAGTACTATGGCACAATCTTTCTGGAAGGCAACTTGACAGCAAACATAATAAAAACATGAAAGCAAACAAACTTCACCTCACCAATTCTATTTTTTGGTTCCCACCCTGTAGAAATTCCAGTACACAAAGTAGCACACATTTCTTTTTTTTTTTTTTTTTGCCACAAGGCAATGTGGTTTGTAATAGCTCCTCGCCTCCCTCCCCCACCAAAAAAACACATGGAAACAACTTATATCCTCATCAAGAGGAAGCCACTTAAAATATAGCACATCCATACTGTGAAATGTGTTCCATAGCTGTTAAAAGAAATAAGGTAGATTTACATGTACAACAAGAAACAATCTCTAAGCTGGTCCTTATAAAGAAGACAAGGTTATCACAGGCATTTAAACCAGCGCTCTTCAAAACCCCATTATAACAACAATACAATGATGCTTTTAAGAGAGGCCTGAACAAAAATAAATAAGAAAAAAAATAATAGTAACAGAATTTGAAAGGGGGAGAAGATATGAGTAACTGTAACTGATTTAACACACAGACCCAAGAATATCAAATCCTCAATCACCAACAACGCAAGTAGAGAAACAATCCAGACGTTGTTGCTGTTAGGTGCCACTGAGTCAATTCCAATTGACAGCAACCCCTTGTAGAACAGAACAAAACACTCTCTGGTCCTGTGCCATCCTCACAGTTCCTGCTATGCTTGAGCTCATCATTGCAGCCACTGTGTCAGTCTATCTCATTCAAGGTGGTCCCCTATTTCTGTCCTTCCACTTCACCGAGCACGATATCCTTCTTGAGGGACTGGTCCCTTCTGACCACATGACAAAAGTAGGTGAGAAAAAGTCTGGTCCTTCTCACTTCTAAGAAGCATTCTGCCTGTACTCCTTCCAGGACAGATGTGTTAGTTCTTCTGGTAGTCCATGGATTTTCAGTATTCTCTCCAGTGGTGTAGTGTCTAAGGCATCTGACTGCTAACTAGAAGGTTGGTGGTTCAAACCCACCAGCCACTCCTGGGAAGGAAGGTTGGGCAGTCCACTTCTGTAATGATACTGCCTCGGAAACCCAAGGAGGGGTTGCTTTGAGTCATATCCGACTTGACAGCAACGAGTTTGGTTTGGTTTGGTTTTCACCAATAAATATCACAATTCAAAGTCATCAATTCTTCTCTAGTCTTCTTCATTAACTGTCCACAGCAACACACACACAAGGTAACTGAAAATACCACGGCTAGGGTTAGGCAAGCCCTAGTGGATGGCCTTAGGGCCTCAGGCAGTCAGCTGCCACACCCAAGGCTGGCGCTTCAAACCTACCAGCCGCTCCCCGACAGGTAGCCCAGCTGTCTCTTTAAGGGAGCTCTGGCAGTGTTGTGCCTAAGGCACTTGACTGCTAACCAGAAGGCTGGTGGTTCAAACCC
>NW_006921615.1:5433347-5434049 GCF_000298275.1 Orycteropus afer afer
CCTGACTGCTAACCAGAAGGCTGGCGGTTCAAACCCACCAGCCACTCCTCGGAAGGAAGGTTGGGCAATTCTACTTCTGTAGTGATATTGCCTCAGAAACCCAAGGAGGTGTCGCTATGAGTTGGGGCCGACTCAATGGCACATAACAACAACAACAACAACATGTAGAAAGTGATTCCCCCTCCCTTCCCTGTTAACCATCAAAGAATATGCTTTCACTTTTTTTGAACTTTTTATTGTGATTTGGGTAAAATTTTAAAAAGCAGAATTGTGTATACCTATTCTTGACTTTTTGTAAAAGTGAAAACAAAAACTCAAATTCATTGCTGATGAGTTAATGTCAACTCATAGCGACTGCATAGGAGAGAGCAGACCTGCCCCATAGGGTTTCTAAGGCTGTAATCTTTATGGAAGCAGACTGACATATTTGTCTCCCATGGAGTGACTGGTGGGTTTGAATCAGTGACCTATGGTTAGCAGCAGAGAACTTTTATCACTGAGCCATCAGGGCTCCTTCTATAAAAATGACACCATACAATATTGCTTTGTAATTGACTTATTTTACTCAGCATAATTCATCCATGTTACAAGATGTTTCATGGACTTTTCATTATTATTTATGTTGTTGTTGTTAAGTGCCGTCGAGTCGTTTCCGACTCATAGCGACCCCATGCACAGCAGAACAAAACACTGCCCGATCCC
>NW_006921615.1:5436862-5443418 GCF_000298275.1 Orycteropus afer afer
GTAGGATTGCCCAACCTTCCTTCCGAGGAGTGGCTGGTGGGTTTGAACCGCCAGCCGTCTGGTTAGCAGGCAAGTGTCTTAGCCACTATGCTACCAGAGCCCAGTGAAATACGACATCTGATTTCTTGACTGCTGTTTCCATGAGTGTAGACTGTGGATCCAAAGAAAATTAAATCCCTGACAATGTCAATCTTTTCTCCATTTACTGTGATGTGCTTATTGGTCCTGTTGTTAGGAATTTTTTATGTTGAGGCATAGTCCATACTAAAGACCGCACTCTCTGATCTTCATCAATAAGTGTTTCAAGTCCTCTTCGCTTTTCAGCAAGCAAAACTGTGTCATCTGAATATTGAAGACTGTTGATGAGTCTTTCTCCAATCTTTCTTCACACATTTCAGCTTCTTGGACTATTTTCTCAGCATATAGATTGAGGAAGTATGGTGAAAGGATACAACTCTGACACATGCCCTTCCTGATTTTAAACCATGTGGTATCCCCTTGTTTTTTTTGTTTGAATGGAAGTCTCTTGGTCTATGTACAGGTTCCTCATGAACACAATTAAATGTTGTGGAATTCCCATTCTTTGTAATATTATTCATGATTTGTTATGATCCACAGTCAAATGCCTTTGCCTCGTCAATAAAATACAGGTAAACATCTTTCTCATATTCTTTGCTTTCGGCCAAGATTCATCTGCTATCAGCAATGATCCCTCACTCCATGTCGTCTTCTGAACCCAGCTTGCATTTCTGGAAGTTCCCTGTCAATACACTGCTGCCAATGTTTCTGAATTATCTTCACCAAAATTTTACTTGTGTATGATATTGATGATACTGTTCAAAAATCTCCACATTCTGTTGGATCATCTTTCTTCGGAATGGGCACAAAAACAGATCTCTTCCAGAGGGTTGGACAGGTAGCTGTCTTCTAAATTTCATGGCATAAACAAGTAAGCACTGGATTGGTTTGGTGAAACATCTCAATAGGTATTCTGTCAATTCGAGGCTTTTTTGCCAGTTCCTTCACTGCAGCTTGGACTTCTTCCTTAATACCATTGTCACCACAGTACCACAAACTGACAAAGAAGTGGTGGATGTTGTTGTTAGGTGCCATCAAGTTGGCTACTGATTTACAGTGACCTTATCTGGTGGTGTAGTGCCTAAGGCATCTGACTGCTAACCAGAAGGCTGGAGGTTCAAAGCCACCAGCCACTCCTTGGAAGGAAGGCTGGGCAATCTACTTCCATAGTGATACCACCTTGGAAACCCAAGGAGGGGTCACTACGAGTCGAATCTGACTCCACGGCAGTGTGTTGCATTGTATGTATAAAAAAACAAAAATACTTCCTGGTCCTAAACCATATTCATGATCAATAGTATGTTTCAGTTCACTGGCACAGTTAATATATCAGTCCATCTCACTGAGGGCTTTCCCTTATTTTTGTTGACTCTCTACTTTACCAAACATGATGTCCTTTTCAAGAGATTGGTCTTTCATCACAACGTGTTCAATGTAAGTGAGCTGAAGTCTCACCATTCTCTCTTTTGAAGAGCATTCTGACTGTATTTCCTCTAAGACTGTTTTGTTTGTTCTTCTGGCACTTCAATATATTCAATTTTTTTTGCAACACCACAGGATGAATGTATCAATTCTTCTTCTGTCTTTCTTTTCCACTGTCCAGTTTTCAAAGGCAAATGAGCCAAATGAAAAGACTACGGTTTGGGTCAAAGGCACCTTAGTCATCAAAGTGGTATTTTTGCTTTTTAAAACTTTAAAGAGGTAACCTTAAAGAAAAATGAAATCTTAAAATATACTACAATATCAATGAATCTAGAAGACATTATGTTGAATGAAATAAGTCAATCACAAAAGAATAAATATTGCATGATCTCACTTATATGAAACATGAAAACATATAGAGACCAATGGTTACTAGTGGTGACCAGGAATGAAAGAGGGGAAGAGAGAGGAAATCATTATCTGGGAAGTAGTGATTTTTATCTATAATGATGGGAACATTGGCATCAACAAACAATAATAATTATACAGCTTAACTAATATATAATTCTTAACTAATATATAACTTTACAACCAACACCACCATACTTCCCTACTAAAAAAAGGGCTGCACGTTTAGATACTACTGAAATACAATAAAACACCTCATGATATTAAGATTTCTTGGTTCAAAGATTTGGAGTCATGGCTTCTTAAGTCTATCCAATAACTTAGTGTAATGTTGTTTTTAGTTTTTGTTCTATCTCCTAGTTTGGTGAGTGACTAGGTTCTTAAAAGCTTGTGAGTGCCCACTCAAGATACAACAACTGGTCTCTATTTGCCTGGAGCAGTAAAGAAGGAGACAAGAAACTAGACAAAGAAATGGAATGCAGATCTAACTGTGTCCATGAACTACTACCTCCTTTGCCATGAGACCAGAAGAAATGGTTGGTGCCTCACTACCATTATTGACAATTTTGATCAAGGACCAAATAAATGGATCCTTTTCAAAAGGAAGAAAAATATGCAATAGAGTATCAAATTCCTATGGAATCCAAATTAGGCCCACTAAGCCCTGGTAGCATAGTGCCTAAGGTACTTGACTGCTAACCAGAAGGCTGGTGGTTCAAACCCACCGAACACTCCTCGGAAGGAAGCTTGAGCGATCTACTTCCGTAGTGATACAGCCTCGGAAACTCAGGGAGGGGTTGTTATGAGTCAGGTCTGACTCAACGGCATATAACAACAACAACAAAGACTGAACAAAAACCAAATCTACTGTCTGAAATAATCTTTAAACTTTAAACTGAAAAAATCCTATAAAGTCATCCATAAACACAACAGTTTACCTCAATAAAGAATTCCAGCCTTGAGAATTTCACTCTTCTAAAGAACTATCTTATGCAATCAAATTGATGACAGTAACTCTTAAGCTAAAAGTAACTTATTATTACTCTTAGACAGAACTTTAAAGAGCATAGAGATTAATAATGGTGAAATAATATGGGTAAAAATAATGAGAAGAATGACACAATATAAAGAATATAACCAGTGTCACTGATCTGTACAGAAAGAAACTGTTTAATAAGTGTGTTTTATCGCATATATTTTCACCCCCCCCACAAAAAAAAGTTTAACAACAAAAAAACTTTTGCAGCATATGTACCCAACGTAATATGTCATTTGACTTCCTGACTGCTACTTCCATGGACTTTGACTACTGATCCAAGTAGAATGAAATCACAGACAACTTCAAATTTTTCTTCAATTAACACTACTGTTGTTAGGTGCCACTAGGTTGGCCATGACTCATAGCAACCCTATGTATAAAAGCATAAAACACTGTCTGGTCCTGTGCCTCCTCACAATCTCTGCTATGTTTGAGCCCATCATTGCAACTACTGTGTCAAGCCATCTCACTGAGGCACTTCCCCTTTTTAACTGACTCTCTACTTTTACCAAGAATTATATCCTTCTCAAAGGTCTGGTCCCGTCTGATAACATGACCAAAGTATGTGAGACAAATCTGGCCAGTCTTGCTTCTAAGGACAATTCTGGCTGTATTTCTTCCAAGATAGATTTGTTCACTGTCTTGGAATTCACACTATATGACACTCAAAAGTCTCAGGAATGACAGTGCTGAATGAAAGCTTATTCTCTGAGGGCAGTAAAAGAGTAAGTCTATTGTGACTGTTGAAGCTGTGTGTCAACTTGGCTGGACCCCACTTCTGTGTGGTGGTTCCCATGATGGGATCAGATGACTGTGCTCTGAGTGGCCAATCTGTTCAGGGGGAATTTCTCTAGGGGTGTGGCCTGCTTCCAGGATATCCAGGGACATTCTAGGAAGAGAGATATTCTTCTATGGATCGGGATTCTGTTGTGCTGCCTACAACTGTCCGTGAGTGAGCAGTCCACAGTTTGGCATGGAGATCTTGGATTCATCATTCGTTGGAGTCAACAGCCGGTGTTCTGTCTGCCAGCCTTGAGCTTCTCAGCCCCTACGGCTGCAGAAGCTAAGAAAAGCCTCCAGCCTGACGTTTGCTCCAGGGACTTTGGACTTGCCAGCTTCTATACATTTGTGAGCCATTTTCTTAAGATAAATTTTTCTTTTTATATATATATAAGCTTTGCTGGTTTTTGTTTCTCTAGAGAACCCAGTCTAACATATTTGGTACTGGGAGTGGTTCCAGAGAGGCAAAATCGTAAGGATGTGCTTCCTAGATTGGTTCTCCAGTTTGATTGATTTTAATGACACTAGTGACTCTACGTCTGCTAGTAAAGAGGGCCCTACTAATCCGTGGGGTGAGGCGGCAAAATTAATACGCGAAATACCACCACCAGTAGATCAAGTACTTGTGAGAAGTGACGCTCTGGGTGACTGGATATTTGATACTTTTCTGCAATTTTGTCAGAATGAGGAGTATAAGGAAACTGACTGGTTGGTCCTACTTATACTGGACAAACTGGTGAAAGACCGAGATGAGCTCAAAGCTGCTGAGTCTCAGCTTAAGCGCTGTATAAAAGACCTCAATGTTTCCAGCTGTGCTCTGAAAGAAAGCCTTATATCTTCTAGTAACAGAGCTGATATTGCTGAAAACCAAATCGAGTCTTATTGTAAGGTTGGCTGAATTACAATGACAGCTAAATTGCCAATCCAGAACGGTGTCTTCTGTTAAAGTGAGGGCATGGATTGGAAAAAAAATGGGATCCTGAAACCAGGAATGGGCACATATGTACAGATAATCAGGAAGATCAGGATATGGAGCCTGTAAATTCTGTTGAATCCCTCCCATTTGAATGGATTACTGTAAAACCATTATCTGCCCCCAGTTTGATGGGATTAACTCAACTGTTCCTGGTGGGTCACTGTTTGAGGCAGAGACCATGGAAGACATTTCTAAATGCTCTCAGGAACTGCCTCAAGCACCTACTGTTTCTACGAGACCCGTAACTAAAGTCAAGTCCAAGCAAGCCCCAAGAGGTGAAATAGAAAGTGTGACTGAGGAGGTGATACGCTATACCTGAAAAGACCTACTTGATTTTGCTAACATGTACAGACAGAAACCTGGAGAATATGCATGGGAATGGCTACTGAGGGTGTGGGGTAATGGTGCAAGGAATGTTAAGATTGGATCAGTCTGAGTTCATTGATTTAGGCCCGCTAAGTATGGATTCTTCATTCAATGTCTCAGCTCCAGAGGTTAGGAAAGGATCTAATAGCTCATTTGGTTGGCTTACTGAGGCATGGATTATGTGGTGGCCTACTTTAAGTCAAGTTGAAGTACCAGACCTGCCTTGGTTTAATGTAGACGAAGGCATCCAGAGGCTTAGGGAAATTGGCCTGTTAGAATGGATTTATCAGATTAGACCCCTAGAGCCAGAAATGGAGAGTCCAGAAGACACGCCTTTGACCAGTACCGTGAGGAATAAATTTGTGAAGGGAGCTCCAGTATCCTTGAAGACTACTGTGATTGCTATTTTAAGTAAACCTGATTTGACAGTGGGAACCACGCTAACTGAACTAAAACATTTAACTATGATGGGGCTGATTGGACCCTGTGGTAGTAGGGGCCAAGTGGCAGCAGTTAATTGACAAAGGCAAGGTGGGCGTGGTTACCATAATGGACAGCAGAGTCGGAACACTAATCAGAATAGTCTGACCCATGTAGAATAAGGGCATTGGCTACTTGCTCATGGTGTTCCTAGTAGTGAAATACATGGCAAGCCTACTAAATATTTCCTTGATATGTAGAGACAGAAGAATTCTAGGGCAACCTAGATTGAATTGCCACAATAGAGTCATGCCCTCTCAATCAACTTCCAGACTTGAGTTAGTTTACAGACCCACAACCCCTTGAATGAAAGGGAAGCCAGGTCCCTTTGAGGAAGGACCCCACTACATTGCCAAAAATCTATAATGTCAGTCTTTCTTCTAGCCTTCCCCAAAGGGATCTGAAGCCTTTTATGAGAGTGACTGTTCATTGGGGAAAAGGAAATAATCAGACCTTTCGGGGATTACTGGACACTGGCTCTGAATTGACACTAATTCCAGGAGACCCAAAGAGTCATTGTGGCCCACCAGAGTGGGGGCAAATGGAGGTCAAGTTATTGATGGAGTTTTAGTTAAGGTGCGTCTCACAGTGGATCCAGTGGGTCCCCGAACTCATCCTGTAGTGATTTCCCCAGTTCCAGAATGCATAATGAGAAGAGATATATTCAGCAACTGGCAGAATTCCCACATTGGCTCTCTGATACGTGGAATAACGGCTATTATGGTAGGAAAAGCCAAGTGGAAGCCATTAGAACTGCCTCTACCTACCAAAATAGTAAACCAAAAGCAATACCACATCCCTGGAGGGGTTGCAGAGGTTACTGCCACCATCAAGGACTTGAAGGATGCAGGGGTGGCGATTACCATTTAATTCACCTATTTGGCCTGTGCAAAAAACAGATGGATCTTGGAGAATGACAGTAGATTATCGTAAACTTAATCAGGTGGTGACTCCAATTGCAGCTGCTGTTCCTGATGTGGTTTCATTGCTTGAGCAAATTAGTACAT
>NW_006921615.1:5443993-5479306 GCF_000298275.1 Orycteropus afer afer
CCATCCTCTGCAGATAACTACTCTCCTTTTGAGAAACAGCTTTTGGCTTGTTACTGGGCTTTGGTAGAGACTGAACACCTAACCATGGGCCACTACCAAGTCACCATGAGGTCTGAGCTACCCATCATGAACTGGGTGTTGTCTGACTCACAGAGTCATAAAGTTGGATATGCACAGCAGCACTCCATCATTAAATGGAAGTGGTATATCAGAGATCGGGCTCAAGCGGAACCTGAAGGCACAAGTAAGTTGCATGAGTAAGTGGCTCAAATGCCTATGGTCTCCACTCCAGTCACGTTACCTTCCCTGTCCCACTCTGCACCTATGGCCTCATGAGGAGGACTGAGGAAGAGAAAACTCATGCTGGTTTACAGATGGTTCTGCCCGATATGCAGGCACCACTCAAAAGTGGACAGCAGCGGCACGGCAGCCCCTTTCTGGGACTTCCTTTAAGGACAGTGGTGAAGGGAAATCCTGCCAATGGGCAGATCTTCGAGCCATACATATGGCTGTTCACTTTGCATGGAATAAAAAATGGCCAGATATGCGATTATATATGGATTCATGGGTTGTGTCTAACAGCTTAGCTGGATGGTTTGGGACTTGGAAGGTGCATAATTGGAAGATTGGTGATAAGGATGTATGGGGAAGAGGTATGTGGATAGATCTCTCTGAACAGGCCAAAAGAGTAAAGGTATTTGTGTCTCATGTGAATGCCCACCAAAAAGTGGCCTTGGCAGAGGAAGACTTTAACAATCAGGTGGATAGGATGACATGTTCAGTGGAAACCAGCCGTCCTTTTCCCCCAGCTACTCCTGTCACTGCTCAATGGGCTCATGAACAAAGTGGCCATGGTGGCAGGGATGGAGGTTATGCATGGGCTCAGCAACATGGACTCCTGCTTACCAAGGCTGATTTGGCTACTGCCACTGCTGAGTGCTCAATTTGCCAACAGCAGAGACAACCCTGAGTCCGCAATATGGAACCATTCCTCAGGGTGATCAGCCAGCAACCTGGTGGCAGGTTGATTACACTGGACCACTTCCACCATGGAAAGGACAGTGTTTTGTTCTTACTGGAATAGATATTTATTCTGGATATGGATTTGCCTTCCCTGCACGCAATGCTTCTACTAAAACTACCATCCATGGACTTACAGAATGCCTTATTCACAGTCACGGTATCCCACACAGCGTTGCTTCGGATCAAGGGACTCATTTCACAGCACATGACGTGCGGCAAATGGGCTTATGCTCATGGAATTCACTGGTCTTATCAAGTTCCCCATCATCCTGAAGCAGCTGGCTTGATAGAATGATGGAATGGCCTCTTAAAAACACAAATATAGCACAAGCTGGGTGGCAATACCTTGAAAGGTTGGGGCAATGTTCTCCAGAAGGCTGTATATGCTCTAAACCAGCATCCAATATATGGTTGCTTCTCCAATAGTCAGGATTCATGGGTCCAGGAAACAAGGGATGGAAATAGGAGTGGTACCACTCACTATTACCCCTAGTGGCCCACTCAAAAATTTTTTGCTCCCTGTCCCTGCCACCCTATGGCTCTGCGGGTCTGGAGATCTTAGTCCCAAAGGGAGGAACACTCCCACCTGGAGACATAATACTGATTGCATTGAACTGGAAATTAAGAATGCCACCTGGCCATTTTGGCTCCCTTATGTCTCTGGATCAACAGACAAAGAAGGGCATTACTGTACTATCTACTGTGACAGATCCTGATTACCAAGGGGAAATTGGGTTGGCTTTACATAATGGAGGTAAAGAAGATATGTCTGGAATACAGGAGATTCTTTAGGACGTCTCTTAGTACTACCATGCCCTGTGATTAAAGTCAATGGAAAATTACAGCAACTCAATTCTGATATGACTGCTAACGGCCCAGATCCTTCAGGAATGAAGGTTTGGGTCACCACACCAGGCAAAGAACCATGACCAGCTGAGGTGCTTGCTGAGGGCAAGGGAAATACAGAATTGGTAGTGGAAGAAAGTAGTTCTGAATATCACAGCTACGACCTCATGACCATCTGAAGAAACGAGGACTGATTGTTATATTTTTATATTTTATAATTTATATATATTGTTATATTTCTTCATTATATATGTGCATCAAATATTTGTTTCCTTCTGTTATGAACTGTGAAATATAAGTAAGGTTAATGCATTTTGGTTGTATGTGTGTTAGCATATCACATTAGGCACAAATATGACTCTAAAACTGTCCTTATTTAGAGATTATATATGGTTAAGAAGATGTGTACAACTGTCAAAGTGACAAGAGGTAGGACTGTGATAGTTGGACCTGTGTGTCAACTTGGCTGGACCCCACTTCTTGTTCCCATGATGGGATCGGATGACTGTGTTCTGAGTGACCAATCTGTTCAAGGGGAGTTTCTCTAGGGGTGTGGCCTGCTTCTACGATATCCAGGGACATCCTGGGATGAGAGACATTCTTCTGTGGATCGGGATTCTGTTGTGCTGCCTACAACTGTCTGTGAGTCAGCAGTCCACCGTTCAGCCTGGAGATCTTGGATTCATCATTTGTTGGAGTCAACAGCCAGTATACTACCTGCCAACCTTGAGCTTCTCGGCCCCTTCAGTTGCGGAAGCTAAGAAAAGCCTCCAGCCTGATGTTTGCTCCAAGGGACTTTGGACTTGCCGGCTTCTATACATTTGTGAGCCACTTTCCTAAGATAAATTTCTCTCTCTCTTTATATACATATAAGCTTTGCTGTTTTTTGTTTCTCTAGAGAACCCAGTCTAACACATCTATAGACTAAGGGACAGAGCACTACTAAAAGAGATTTTAGAAACTGAAAAACGACAGCAGAAAAATAAGACACAATAGAAAGCCTAGAGCATCAAGTTAAGGTAATAGAGTAGAAGAATAAAACCAACAGACACAAAGGAGAAAAAAGTAAATCAGTACATGTCTTAGTCCAGAGGAGCAAAACCAGTGAAGTACATATATGTATATACATAGAGATTTACTTCAATGACATGGCCCATGCAACTATAGGGGCTAACAAGTCCCAAAACCATGGGTCAGGCAGTAGGCTGAAGGCTTCTGCAGGCTCACATGGTTGCAGGGGTAAATGAATCCAAAATCTGCAGGTCAGACAGCAGGCTGAAGACGACTGCAGGCTTAATTCCAAGAATCAGAAGTCAGGCAATGAGAAAAGTCCAGGGTCAAAAGAGGTCTGCCAGAACATCCATTTATATAATGGAGGCAGGCCACATCCCTAAGGAAATGCCCCAGTCAATGGACTGGCTGTACATATCAAATCACAAAATGAAAGATGATTACAAAGTGTATGCCAAATCACTGAGAATCATAGTCCAGCCAAGCAGACATCACAGTACACCATAATGGAAGACAGAAAACAATGATGCAATACCTTCAAAATTCAGTAGAATTACGATTATCAAGAGGATTTATAAAGACTTTTTAAGATTAAGAAAGTTGCCCAATTGATAAATCATCTTTTAGTGAATTATCTATCCTTCCTCCCCTTGGATTTAAAATGCAATCATTAGCATATAAAATTATGTATTGTTTGGCCTACCTTTAACAGAAAATTTAATAGCTTTAGATGGCAACGGTCTTCCTGCGTAAGTGTCTGCATTACTTTCATTCAACACAACTTGTAATTTCAATGTATAATTCCCCAGTTTTTGAATATTTTCTGCATAAATTAAGAAGAAATTTAAAATTAAGTCAACATAATACTGATACAATTTTTAACAGTCAGAATTATAACTCACCCATTTTTTTAAACCAGTAAGGCCATTTTCCTCCATGTTGACTAATATGTGAAATTATTTCTTTATTTCCATTTGGAGCTTAAATAAAAAAGAAAGAAAAATTTAGGATTTTAGAAATTAAGTTTAAAATATTAATGCAAACTGTTGCACTGATATAAAATATTTATTTGCTCTACATTTAAAAATTCTTTTGAAGCTGTAGAAGATTTAAAGCTATCCTATGGAAGTCAACAACGGTAATGAAATTTTACTCAAGCATCTGATAAAATAAAAATCCTTTTATCTCCATCTTGAAAATGTATCTGTAAATAAATTTAGTAATATAAACAAAAGAATGTAATATGGAGATTTCATTTGATATTAAAAATCACTTTCTCTTAGAGATTGATTTGGGTGAAAAGAAGGGCAATGTATTTGAGTGACCAATATGGCAGCATTGAGGATGAAAAAGTCAGAGAAAGGTACATGGGAGGTACGGACAACAAATATGAACCCTTTTGCACATATAGTACTGTGTTGTCAGTGAAGGCAAAAATAGGCATATGGGTGGATAGATGGGTGGACAGGCTGAAAAATTAGGTATGTCTATGAAATGGGGAGTGTATCCAAGAACATATATAGAGTTGGCAGACAATGGTCCTATGAGTTTAGGTGAAATGATCAGAACTCCCAGGTGTATAGTAGAGCTGACAAGGGGCAAGGTTGTGCTCACTGCTTGGTCACAGCCAGCTACCCAGAGCAACCAAGTAGTTGATCCTGCGCGCTTGGGACCATAGTCGCAGGGGACATCAAGCTCAATTGGCACAACATAGTATACAAACATTGTTCCACCTCCTACTTTGGCGAGTAGCGACTGGGATCTTAAAAGCTAGCAAGCTTCCATCTAGATGCAACGATGGGTCTCTCCTCGTCAAGAGCAAAGAAGAATGAAGAAAACCAAAATTCATGGAAACAATTAGTCCTAGTGACTGGTACACTATCCGATCTGCAGCCTATGACTATGAGACCAGAAGAATTAGATGGTGCCCAGCTACCACTGTCATCTACTTGGAAGGGGATCTATGTAGGAGATCCTTGATGGAGAGGGAGAACAATGTGGAACAAAACTCAAAATCGTTTGGAGGGAAAAAAAAAGGGGGGGGGCAGGTTTGCTGGTCTGATAGAGCGTGGTGGAACCACTGAGACTATGGCCCCTAATTGCCTTTCAGGTCTGGAATTAAACCCACACCTGTGGTTTCCAGCCAAACAAAAGACAGGCATATGAGTTGAACATTTACCTCAAGTAGATACTCTCCTGGGAGAGAACAATCATGGGAGAAAGAAGGGCTGCTTATGCACAGGGAGAGAGCTCAGGGGGCAGGAGTGCATGGAGGGAAGGACACAGGGAAGAGGTAACTATCAGGAGAAAGTAGGAGAGGAGCTGTTGCATTGGGGTAAATTGTAGTCAATGTCATGAGACAAAGTGTGTATTAGTGGCTGTATGGAAAGTGAATTTGCTCTGTAAATCTTCACCCAAATCACAATAAAAAAAAAAAAAAAGAAAAAAAAATCACTTTCCTTGAAAATTTTCTTCAGTTGAGATGGCTTCTGTTTGTTATGTATGTTATCACTACAATTTACAAAAAAAAGCCTCCTTCAAGATTCAAGTAACTGCCCGATCCTACACCATCCTCGTGATCCCTGCTATGCTTGAGCCCATCATTGCAGTCACTGTGTCAATTCATCTTATTGAAGGTCTTCCCCTTTTTCACTCACCCTCTACTTTATCAAGCCTGATACCCTTCTCAAGAGAATGGTCCCATCTGACAACATGACCAAAGTAGGTGAAATGGAGTCTGGCCACTCTTGCTCCAAGGAACATCGTGGCTGCATTTCTTCCAGGACAAATGTGTTTACTCTTCTGGCAGTACATGCTATTTTCAGTATTCCTCACCAACACCACACAATTCAAAGACATTAACTCTTTCTGAGGTCTTCCTTATTCATTTTCCACCTTTCAAATGCACATGAGGCAAATGAAAATACCATGGCATGGGTCAGGCACACTTAAGTCTTCCAAGTGGCAGCTTTGCTCTTCAACACTTTAAAGTGGTCTTTTGTAACCAATCTGTGCAGTGAGATATGACATCTAATATCTTGACTACTGCTTCCATGAGTGTTGATTATGGATCCAAGTAAAATGCAATCTTTGACAACTTAAATCTTTTCTCCATTTATCATGATGTTGCTTATTGGTCCAGTTAGGAGAATCTGTGTTTTCTAAATGTTGAGATGTAATCCATACTGAAGATTATATTCTTTGATCTTCATCAGTAAGTGCTTCACATCCTCTTCACTTTCAGCAAGCAAGGTTGTGTCACCTGGATGTCACAGGTTATTAATGAGTCTTCTTCCAATCCTGATGCCACATTCTTCTTAATATAATCCAGCTTATCATATTATTTGGGAGCTCTGGCAGCATAGTGCCTAAGGCACTTGACTGCTAACCAGAAGGCTGGCAGTTCAAACCACCAGCCACTCCTAGGAAGGAAGGTTGGGCAATGTACCTCCACAGTGATACCGCCTCAGAAACCCAAGGAGGGGTCGCTATGAGTTGGGTCCGACTCGACAGCACATTAACAACAACAACATTATCATATTATTTGCTTAACATACAGACTGAATAAGTACAGTGAAAGAATACACCCTTCCTGATTTTAAGCCATACAGTATTCACTTCTATTTGAACAACAGGCTTGTGGTCTATGTACAGGTTCCTCATGAGCACAATTAAAGTGTTTTAGAATTCCTATTCTTCCCAATGTTATCCATAATTTTTTATGATCCACAGAGCTGAATGTCTTTGCATAGTCAGAAAAGCACAGGTAAACAGCTTTCTGGTATTCTTTGCTTTGAACTAAGATCCATCTGACATCAGCAGTGATACCCCTTGTTTCACCTCCTCTTCTGAATCCAGCTTGAATTTCTTGAAGTTATACTGCTGCAATCAATTTTGAATGATTTTCAGCAAAATTTTACTTGCATGAGGTATTAATGATAGTGCTCGATAATTTATATATATTGGATCACCTTTCTTTGGAATGGGCACAAATATGGATCTCTTCCAGTCAGTTAGCAAGGTAGCTACTTTCTAAATTTCCTGATATAGGTGAGTAAACACCTCCAGAGCTGCAACAGTTTGTTGAAATATCTCAATGGGTATTCCATCTATTCCTCAAGCCTTGTTTATCGCCAATTTCTTCATTGCAGCTTTGGCTTCTTTCTTCAATACCACTGGTTCCTGATCAGATGCTTTCTCTTAATGACTGAACTTCAATCAATTCTTTTTGCTACAGTGACTCTGTGTATTCCTTCCATGTTCTTTTGATGCTTCCTGCATCATTCAATATTTTGTCTACAGAATCCTTCAATATTGCAATTTGAGGCTTGAAATTTTTCTTCAGTTCTTTCAGCTCAAGGAATGCTAAGAATGTTCTTTCCTTTTGGTTTTCTAATTCCAGGTATTTGCCCATTTCATTATACTTTACATTCTCTTCTTGAGCTACCCTTTGAAATCTTCTGTTCAGCTTTTTTTCAACATTTCTTCCTTTCATTTTAGCTACTCTCTGTTCAAGAGTAGTTTCAGAATCTTTTCTGACATCCATTTTGGGTCTTTCCTTCCCTTCCTGTCTTTTCCATGACCTTTTGCTTTCCTCATGTATTTTTGTTCTCCATGTCATCCCACAACTCATCTAGTCTTTGGTCACTGGTGTTCAATGTGTCAAATCTGTTCTTCAGATAGTTGCTCTGGTGTCATGAGGAGCTCTGGTGGTGTAGTACCTAAGGCATTTGACCGATAACCAGAAGGTTGGCAGTTCAAAGCCACCAACCACTCCTCAGAAGGAAGATTGGGCGATCTACTTCTGTAGCGATTCTGCCTCAGAAAATCAAGGAGGAGTTGCTATGAGTCGGATCCAACTTGACAACAGTGAGTTATAATCAAGGTCATATTTTGGCACTCATGGACTTGTTTTAACTGTCTTCAGCTGCAACTTGAACTTGTATGTGAGCAGTTGATGGCTTATACCATAGTCAGCTCTTGACCTTGTCCTGAGTGATGATATTTAAGTTCCCCTCACCTCTTTCCACAGACATAGTTGATATGGTTTCCGTGCATTCCATTTGGTGAGGTCCACTTGTTTGGTAACCATCAAGTCAGACCCAACTCATAGTTCCGAGGCAGTATCACTATGGAAGTAGAGCTGTTGAAAAAAAGGTATTTGCATGAATTAGTCGTTGGTCTTGCCAAATTCTATCATGATCTCCAGTGTTGTTTCTATCACTAAGACCATATTTTCCAACTACCGATCCCTCATCTTTGTTTCCAAATTTCACATTTCAATCACCAGTAACAGTCAATACATCTTGATTGCATGTTTAGTCAATTTCCGACACGGAAATTTCTGCGTCTTTTGCTTTTGTAGTTCATGCATAAATTTTTATAATAGTCATATTAACTGGTCTTCCTTGTAGGCATATGGAAATTATCCTATTACTGACAGCACTGTACCGCAGGATTGATCGTAGTATGTTCTTTTTGATGATGAACGTTACATTGTTCCTCTTCATTTTGTCATTTCCAGCACAGTAGACCATATGATTGTCTGATTCAAAATGGCCAAAACCAGTTCATTTCAACACACTAATGCCTAGGATATCAATCTTTATGTGTTCCATTTCACTTTTGACAACTTTCAAGTTTCCTAGATTCATGCTTCGTACATTCCACATTCCAATTATTAATGGATGTTTGCAGCTGTTTCTTCCTATTCTAAGTCATATCCTATCAGCAAATGGAGGTCCCAAAAGCTTTATTCCATCCACATTATTAAGGTCGACTCTACTTTGAGGAGGCAGCTCCTCCCCAGTCGTATTCTGAGTGCCTTCCAACCTAAGAAGCTCACTTTCCAACACTATATCAGACAATTTTTTAGGTCTACTCATAATATTTTCCAGTAATGTATCACACAGTGCTTCACTGCTATTCATAAGATTTTCACTAGTCAGTTTTTTCAGAAGTGGATGGCCCCATCCTTCTTTCTCGAAGCTCCACTGAAACCTTTCCACCACGGGTGACCCTGCTGACATAGCCTCCAGCTTAATAGCAGCATGCAAGCTACTACAGTACGACAAACTGGCAGTTGAGTGGTGGTCAGTAGTCTTACTACTTGTAAATATACTATTATTTTGAAACTACACATATGTCAGGATAAAGTGTTAATACTCTTAAGAACAAAAATTTTCAATATAAAAAAGAAAAAACAAGTAGAAAATCAAAGTGGTTAACCCAAAATATTATTATAATTCAGTTTTTCTTTTCTTTCAAATATATACATTCTTAGTTGTCAAATGAAAAAGGCTAGAAGCAATTTCACCCAATGGCAGTAAGTACCCAAAACACTCAGACTGTGGTCTCTAGATACCATACTCATTGAAAAGACCCAGGAGATATGGGTGAATCCAGGTCTGGGGTGACACATGTACAAGATTCCAGGATATCTTCAAGCAGAAGGCTATCAGTGAGTAACAGGGTCACAGCAAGAGGACATAAGAGCATCATAAAGAAGGTAGTATTTTAAATATATATAACCCATAAACGTTAAAACTCAAATACATAAAAATTCACAATCGCACTCAGAAAACAGGTCATTACTGTATAACACTAATTCCTAACTCTGGGAATTTTTAATTAAAGAAAAAAAAAAAAAAAAGCCTTTTTGTACTGCCTATCCTGTAAAAGTGGCATTTTCAGAGTAAACAAAAAACCCCAGTTGATAACAGAAATCTCTTCATAGGCAAATTATGGAGAGTAAATTTTAAAAGAATGAAACAATCTAAAAAATCACCATTTTGCATCCTCTAACAAAATAAAGTATACATCTTGGGATGGTATAAAATGGTGTGCACTTGACTACTAACAAAGTTTGGTGGTTCAAACCCACCAGCAGCAGCTGAAAAAAAAAGTGAGTGGTGTTCTGCTTCCATAAAAAATACAGCCAAGAATCCTCTATTGAGGAGTTCTATTCTATAACAAATGGAACCACAATGAGTCAGAATCGACTCAATGGCAATGGGTTCTTCCCCCCCGTCCCCCCCAAAAATCAATGATTCAGGCAAATAGATGAAACCATTACATTATGGATGTGAGTAGAGGAACTTTATAATGGACAGATCACATGACCAAGTGAATTCACTAATCCATCCTGTTGTTCTTAGGTCACCTTGAGTTGCTTCCAAATCATGGTGACCCCATTTGTTTAGAGGAGAATTTCTCCACAGGGTTCTTAAGGTTGTGAACTTTTGGAAGCATAATCAAGCACTTAACCATTTGCACCACCCTTGGAACCCATCCTAGCATCGCTTAAAGTGAAACAATTATTCATTATGTCCCTCTTAATGTAATAGATTAAGGAGCTCTAGTGGCATAGGCATTTGGCTGCTAACCAGAAGGTTGGAGGCTCAAACCTACCAGCTGCTCCATGGGAGGAAGATGAGGTATTCATTCTACTTCTATAAAGATTTACAGCCTTGGAAAACCCAACGGAGGTTCATTATGAGTCAGAATCAATTTGACGGCAATGACTTAATGTAACAGATTACCTAAGTGTTGAGTCTTGCTTTAGAGAAAAAATAAAGGTAGATCTGTTTTTAAAACAAACTTCCAGTTTTCAGGAAATAGAAAATAAGAGTGGAAAATGACATCACAAGAAAACAATTATTTTCTAGAATAAGTAATGGGGGTTTTGTCAACAAATCAGTGGCAAGGGAAAAAGGAGGAAAAGGCTCTGCTACGTAACAAACAACTTCAGAAGACATATAACTACTAAATGCAATGCATGTGCCTGATCCCAAAAAGCAACCAGAAAATGGTATTTTAGAAAATCAGGGAAATTTCAGCTGTAGTGCGTATTTGATGATACCAACAAATTACCATGATAACAGATTTGTAAGTACATAAGAAAATACCTATTTTTTTAAAGATATACATGCATTTGAGACACAAACTCAAAATCATAAAAAAGACCAAGCTTACTCCTCTGATAGAGCCTGGTGAAACTTTCAAGACTATGCCCCCTATTCACGCTTCAGGCCTGGAACTGAACTCACTCCTGTGGCTTTCAGTCGAACAGACAAGCATGTATGGTAAACATGTACACTAGGTAGGTACACTCTTTAGAACAATCAATAATGGGAGAGGTGAAGAGAGTATTTGCACCAGGAGATAGCTCAGAGGGCAGGAATGCATAGGAAAGAAGAACACAGGGAAAAGGTAACCATAGGGAAGAAGTGGGAAGAGAGCTGTTACATTTTGGGGATTGCAATCAATGTCATGAAACAAAATATGTATGTGCTCTATGGAAAATGAATTTGCTCTGTAAACTTTCACCCAAATCACAATTTACACTCACTTTGTAGTATTTTCTTATGGCAGCCCTAGGAAATGAAGACAACAACATCAGAGTGTCTAAGATTGCTAGGTCATTAATAACTACATGAAGATATTTAAATCTGTCCTATACATTTAAGGACAGTATTAAAGATCTAAATTAGTTTGTATACTTACAGTGTAATATAACTTTGAGTTCAACCAGGAGTTTCTTTGACCCTCCATGACTTGTTCCTGGAAGCTTCTGCATTGCTTCCCCTTTTTTATTCAGTATTTCAATTCTTAATGCACCTATTAGTCCAAAATTTAAAGGAACAAAAGTGTGTTAATTACACCCAAAGAATCTACTATGTCTTGACATTACATTTTAATTTTTCATGCTCTTTTACATATTGGGGAAATGTAAGACACAAAGTATCATTTCTCAGTAATAGGGGAAAAAATGGAAAACATACCAATAGGGGTTCCAGCAGGCCTAACCTCATTTGGCAATAATTCATCTCCTTCAGGCCAAGTTATTGACAGTCTATCAGGGAGCCTATTATGAAAGCAGCATATCAGTATTTTATAAAGTATGTCAATTATGGTTTTAATTAGAAAAAAATACAAGTTACTAGAATATTAAAAAGTTTTTCTGATATATTTTGAAAGGTTAAAATGGAATTTTATATGATTAATCATCTAAAATTTCTTCCTACCTGTGTATCTCTGTAACTACTGAAAAAGTGGTATTGAGAACTAGGAATTGTTACTCTTTGCTCTTTTTTCTTTCCTATATATAGTATCATTTACTTTTGGGAGATGGTATAAATACATAGAATAAAATAATTACCAGTGAAATTCAGTAAGAATTAAAATGAGTGGTTATTAGATAGGTAAGGAGAAGAGCTAACAGAACTTTGCATTTCTATTCCCTTTTACTGTTTCTTGTACTATCTTTATCCTACAGTTATAATAATTTTCTTCTAGTTGCAGGCCAAATCAAATTTTTATTACTGTTGTTTTGCTTTTAAATGCATTAATACATTAACTGAAAGAGTGACACTTTAAATACATGAAATTCCCTCTTTTTTCTACAAAACAAATACGGGGATTCTGTTCTTTTAATAACTAGGGCTGTCAATTTTTTTAAATGGCAATTAGTTCATTACAATATGTTCAACATTTAAGACTACAAATGTCCTAGTGTAAGATTAAAATAACACACTCAAGACTACTTTACTTAAAAGCATTATGATTCATCTTTCTTGTTATTTTTGTCAAAAACCAAAAACTCACTGCCGAGTCAGATCTGATTCATAGCGACCCCTCCCTGGATTTCCAAGGAAGTATCACTAGGAAGTAGATTGCCCAACCTTCCTTCCGAGGAGTGGCTGGTGGGTTTGAACTGCCAGCCTTCTGGTTAACAGTCAAAAATGCCTTAGGCACTATGCCACCAGAGTTATTTTTGTCATTCATCTTAAAATGTGGCTTACCTCGCCATTTCATCTTCTACATATTTTTTTACAGCTTTCTCAGCAACTGTCCTATCCAGTTTTGCAATTGGCACAGTTTTTACTTCATCATACAGTGCTTGAGGTTCCTGAATGAATAAATAAATTTTTACCAACAATTCAAAGAAAACTCTTAAAATTTAGCTATAATGAAAACCATGGTTTGTTTCTTCTTCTAAAGTATATTCTGTCCTAATTAAATATATAAATCATATTATATATACTACATTATACCACAGTGTTTGTTTCAGTTTTTCATGTAATTTCCTCAGGGCTAATTATACACTACTCAAATATTAACAGAGCATGGTATAAAGGTAAAAAAAAAATCCACTGCAGTTTTTGGGTTACTTATTCTTGAGATAGAGTTCTAGCTCCCACATATGCCCTTGAGAAAATGAATACTTTACTAAATTACTGTGATAATTAGCAATAATGTATGTATGCCTGTAAAACACTGGACATACAGATGTTAGATTCTTTAGATTATAAAAGATGTCAAATACGAAAATTCATGCTAAAACCACAACCATTTTATCCAAAAGAAAAACTAAATGCAGGCAAAATCTAAAATATCTTTATTTTAATATTTAAACAGAAGTATGTATCACCAAGAGACTTTAAAAAAATATGTATTACTTCTGTCTTACCATTGCAATTTGAACCTCTCCTCCTGTAGCATATACTTCTCCATCATGATCACCATAAAGAAAAAATTTGACTATGCTTCCATAAAAAAGGGGAAGAGTCTTGATTGTCTTAACCTAGTATTTAGTTTAAAAAAAGGTCTTAGTATTAATATTTAGTAACAGGAATAGATTTAATATCAATAATTATTTTTACAGAACTATTTTATACAAGGAGAAAAACCCTTAGTATAATTAGAAAAATTAATAAAAATGCATTACGATATTCTAATTTTTGACGATCTTGCTTTTTCTTAACATAGCTTTGTAAAGATGTAGCAGCTAGGGCATGACACAAAAATGTCAGAGCAAAGCATGTATTACTAGGTCCAGAATGCTTTTAAAGTCAATTTTATGAATCACAAAGTACAATAAATATTTTTATCCTCATAAAAACTCTTGCACTCAGACTAAGAACACTGATTTAGAATTTGTAACAAGTTAAAATTTCATTTTTTTTCTTGGCTTGAAAAGGCTTAAGATAATTTCCATTAATCAAATTTAGAAATATCCAACAAGGACTGTAAGAGTTTACACCCAACCCCACGAGCTTGTCCCTCTCAGTTTCCTTTGGCTGCTCCTGGCTTTTTAATTTCTAACTTCTAATGATGGGAAGGCGTCAAGTTCCCTCTTGGCCTATTCTCTAGCTACACTCACGATTCCCGAGTGATCTCGTGCTGTTCCATGGCTCTGAAGACATGCTGGTGACTCTCACATTTATGGAGAGGACAGCCAGCCGCCTTCTACCTTTGTTATTGTCTGTGTATACTGAGCCACTACCACTCTCAAAGGCTCACAGAAAATGCCACTTCCTCCCAAATATTTCAGGATCTACTTTCTTTTCTCAGGCCACATTCACCACTGAAAGCCAGGAAATTCTCTTTCTAATCTCTCAAAGCACTATGCACCTTCTCTTTTCATAGTACTTATTCTTCAAACCTATTAAGGGTTATGTAATCTCCATTTTTAAACAACAATATTCCTATGGATAAAGCACATCTAGATCTCTGCATGTTCTACAATGCAAAGGTACCATAACTTACATACAGTAGTTGCTAAATAAAATATATGCTAAAAAAATCACTACATCACACATTTTTAAAAACTGAGAATCTCTATGCAAGTGAATTTTTAGTACAAGAAATAATAAAAATCTTGATAACTGAGGTTTTAATTAATATAAGTTTTTTTAAAAAATGTTGTAATTCTATAATTAAAATCACTGCTTCATTCTTTCCTGAAGAACCAATACATTCGCTGTTTTTATTTGTAGGTTAAATTCCAACACATCAAAATTTAGTCTCAAATTTGACCAAAAACTGAATCTAATAATAGGTTAAACCTACCAGTTGTCCTGCTTTGTATATTTTTCCATCCCATTCTATTGCTGAATATGTGGCCCAGGGGCCCTGTCTTTTAGAAGGGAGATCAGGACGTGTAATAATTCCTTTAAAGAGTGTAAATTTTATCTGTTTGTCATATTTTTCATGACAGTCCTTCAGCCATAAAGCAAATTCTCTGTCAATTTTCATTCGCTGTTCCTGTAAAATTTTTTAAATTTTCTATGTATTTACTAGGAAACAAACAAAACCACAGACATTTACCATTCATTCCAGTTTTCACACCACATACCACAGCCCAGAAATGCTAACAAAAATTAAAAATATTTTGCCAAATCCTTTTCACCTATAAATCTGTGAGATTCCAAACAAAATCATTACTGAAGAAAGGAAATCTCCAATATTATCCTTAGAACCAAGGCCTCAAGGGTTAATATCAACTATAAAGCTTCCCTTTCCTACTTCAAGGAGCTCTAGTGGTGCTGTGATTAAAGCATTGGGCTGCTAACCAAAAGGTCAGTAGTTAAACCCACTACCTCTCCATGGGAGAAAGATGAAGCAGTGTGCTGCTACAAAGATTTACAGCCTTGAAAACTCTATGGGGGCAGTTCTACTCTGTTCTATCGGGTCACTATGAGCCAGAATTGACTCGGTGGCACTGGAGTTTGGGGTTCCTGCTTTAAATCCTAGCAAGAGCCAAAAAATTACTCACAATGAATGCCTACAGGAGAAGAACTAGAAAAAGGGTGATGGGAAGGCTTCTCACTGTAAACTATGCATTCTCAATGGGGGCAATAAAAAGTTATTTTTATGAATAAAGTACAGATATACACATACACACACACACAATGAAATAGATATACAGTACATCTGAGGTATAAAATTTTCATTTCATATCTGGGGAGGAATTAGAAAAAAGTGTCTAAAAAGGTTCCTTAAAACCAAAACCAAACCCACTGCCATTGAGTCAATTCCTATTTATAGCAACCCTCTAGGATAGAATAGAACTGCCCTATAGGGTTTCCAAGACTAAATCTTTATGGAAGCAGATTCCACATCTTTCTCCTGCAGAACAATTAGTAGGCCTGAACTGCTGACCTTTCAGTTCCCAGCAGAATGCTTAACCACTGCACCACCAGGGCTCCTTAAAAAGGGTCATTACAAGGCTGATAATACAAAAAGGTTGAGAAACACTGCTATACATCCTTCTATTCTTTTAAAGTTATGTATACTATTCACATATTACCTAATCAAAAAATACTTAACTGTAAAATAAAAATTGTCTTCCAATAATACATATGAAGATGTGTTCTTCATATATTCATCACCCTGCTTTTCTTCATTCTTCACCCTGCTGGGAGGTATCATTGAGAGAGAGCTTCTATATGCTTGTTTAAGGCCTGCCCCTCTAGGAGAATGAGTAGGGAAGATGAATCCTACACTACACATGCTTTCACAGAGGACAAGCCACAAAGTTACAAGCTCATTCTTTCCTATGCAACTTACTCTAGAGTACACCATTCCCAAAGGAAAATGGGGACAAAATTAAAAATGATTTCAACTTGCTTTTGCAACTTTTATACCTGAAGTTAGAGTGCTGACATCTCTCTTTAAAATCCAATTTTACGTATTTTTTATTGAGTTATTTGACTAAGAAGTGCATGCATATGGTAAAGACTCAAAGGTACAAGCAGTGTCAAAGCATTATTCCTCTCACTTCTGTTCCCAGGTACTAACTCCTGCCAGAGAAGCAAACCACTGCTGTCAGTGTATTATCAACTTGGTATGTTTAGTTAATTGGATACTAATGGGAACATCTAGCCAATTTATATACTGCATTTCAAGCATAAGCTAAAACTTAGTTTCAGTAACAGTATCAGTTAAAACAAATCACCAGATGCATTAACTAAATCTAGAAACTCAGTAAATGGGTCAAAGTACAATGTAATATTTGTGGCAAAAGAACAGTTAATCTAGGAGTGGAGCATATGCATTATACTAGTAGTTCAACATTTCTGTGCATCTGGAAATATTCAAAATTATAAAATACATATTTAAAAAGTACAGTGTAACAAATAATTGAAGTAATCTATCATGGCTAACTTTTGGGAAGAGAAAATAGTTCAATAAATGTTGGATAATTAATAAGTTATAAAAATGAATCCCAACTAATAGAGTACTGACTCATTTTTACATGACCTTTCTCAGTGGATAATTCTCAAAAAGCATCTAAAATTCTACGATTCATAATTTTCCAAAACTGCAAAATTAATCTCAACAGATCATAAGAATGGCTGACTATAAATACTGTGTGTTATGTATTTGTATTTATTGCCCAGCAAATTTAAGTTGACAACAAATACATCTATCCCTTAGTAACCCAACATTAAACTGCCAAAAGATTAGTATTGAGTAAAAATTTCTGAGTTATGTGGATAGTATAAAAGTATACTAGTCTCATGCAACTTTTTAAAAAATTTATTTATAGTGGAATAATTCCTGTTCTATCAAATCAATACATGTATTTTAACAATGTTCAATTTCAAACCACCTTTTGGTCCAAAAATATTTCACAATTGTATCTCATTTTTACTCTCAAGGCTGGATTAAAACATTCAGGTTTATTAATGTACAAACACAGCCCTTGTATCAGATACAATTCTTCATATATGTTATCTTTAAATGAAGATGCTTCTGTAACTTCTATTCACTATATGAAAGCCTTAATAATAAGTTCTAATAAAGATCTCTAAATTTTATGCAAATGCTTTACAGTTTGAAGTTTTTGAGCAATGTGAACTCTTAATGCTCATGAGGAAAAATTTATTTATATATCATGTACAACTATAATAGAATATTTTGAGTAAATAAAATCTACACTATGCAAAATACCAGGAAAAATCTATACTACTTGTGATTTCAAAATAGAATACTTGCAAATAAGACACAAGGAGAACAAAAACTGCATGGTCTTCTTACTCATTTTTACATAACCTGTCTCAGTGGATAATTCTCAAAAAGCATCTAAAATTTCTGTAATTCATAATTTTCTATAACTGCAAAATTAATCTCATGAATTATGAAATAAAAAATGAAATGCCCAGAATAGGCAAGGAGTTCTGATGGCGTAGTGCCTAAGGCATATAACTGCTAACTAGAAGGCTGGTTGTTCAAACCCACTAGCCACTGCTCAGAAAGAAGATTGTGTAATCTACTTCCATAGTGATACTGCCTCGGAAACCCAAGGAAGGGTCACTATGACTTGGATCCAACTCAAGGGCAGTAAGTTTTTGAGAATAGGAAAATGCACAGAGACAAAAGTTTATCAGGGGTTACCAGGGACTGGAGGAGGAGATAAGGGGAATTATTGCTTAAGATGTACTAAGTTTCTGATTAGTGTAGGGACAAATGTTGGGAAATGGATTGTATAACATGGTGAATGTAATTAATGCCATAGAACTGTATACATAAAAATGGTAATTTTGTTATATATTTAATTTATATAGCAACAATTTATGAGGATGGTACAGGATGCATCAATGCTATGTTCTATTGTACAAAGGGTCACTATAAGTTGCAAATGATTCAACAGTACCTAACAATAATAATTTATCTTTTATGAAAGAAAGGAAAAAAAAATTGTGAGGAGTTTAATATATAGAAGTATGTAGAAAACTTACTAAACATTCAAAACTTTATATTTAGTACCATACCTGTCCATTTAAGATCCTTGTAAACAGGGTATTCTTATCCTTCAATTTTAGCTCAAGATCCATGAAAGTCAGTTTATTTGTGCTGACCTGAAATTTGTCATTAGTGAATAATGCACCAGATATTCTATTGTAACATTCAATTGGTGCAAGTCCTCTCTTCTTAGGTGGAGTACACCAGTCAAAGCTTAAACAGAATAAAATATCAGTTAGTGAAAAAATTAGACTATAAAATAATACATTTTAGCAAATATCAAAGCTTACTCTTCAACAGATGTATATGGTATTAATCGTCCATTCCAAAAACATTCAAAAATAGGCCTTTTCCCTCTTGCTGCTTTCTCAATTATGAAACAGTCATCATCATCATCTTCATCTTTTAATTCTAGATCAAAGGAGTAAGTGAAACAAAATGTTCACTGCTATGCAGTACATACAATTATCATCATTTAGAATATCAATAAGTAAAATACTAAAGCTTCAGTGAAATGGTAACCTCAACCCAATGTGATCTCTCAAAATGCATTCTATAAAAACTGAAGGTAGTTTTACTTTCTGCCTTCAGAAAGGTAAAGTTCCAAAGCAGATGCCACATTACCAAAGTGTTTGTCACTGAAAAGTGAATAATTATCTACTTATATATTAAGCAATCTATGTCTTAAGAGAACCATACCAGATGCTGAGCCCACATCCTTAAAATCTATGTATAAAGTAAAAAAGGCTCATATACTCCCAAGATACTATCCTCTATACCTAAATCCTTTCTCCCTACATATATAGGAGCTTAAATCCTATACCTAAAACCATTTTCCCAATTCTTTCAGGCTTAGTATGTTCACATGAAAATCATCAGGCCAATCTATATTGCCTAGTTATAGCAAGTTTACTAGTTTGGATAAATCGGCTAATAAAACAGGATTTAAATTTACCTTATATAATAAATCATTAAATTTTCAAGATTAGATTCAGCATAATATATGCACTCAGAAGTATATTATAAAATATGTTACCAGGCATCAAAAGCATAATTAGTATAATTATAATATTATTATGTTTGTTACCAATATAGTCTCATATATCCAGATAAATTAGCATAAGATATTATAATCCTGATATAGGAACACCTCAGTTATCCTGGTATAACATCACCCACTTAAAAATAAAGCCTTCCTCTCCCCACAAAAAGTTCTTATGTGAAGTCCATATGTGAAAGTTCCTTCCAATAAAATGAAATCACTTTGCTTGTAGAGGAAAACCCCTCTGATCATCATTCAACTTATTTATTCTTATTTTAGGACATCATTTGAAGAATTTTATCTTGCTCTTTACCTACAAGCAGAGACAATTTAGAGCAAATTAAAAAGGAGTCAGAGACCTCATAGGAGAGAGTCGCTGAGTAAAACATGTATCAAACACTTAGTAAACAGTATTGGACACTAAGAACTTTTAACAGGTTCTTATTTAACGCTTACAACACCTCTATGAGATATGAACTATTAGCCTCATTTCAAAGACAAGAAAACTGAGGCAGGGAGCAGTTTGTCCAGGTTTTACACAGTAGAGAGTGGCAAAGATGAAATTCCAACTCAGGAAATCTGATTCCAGAAAACACAACACTAAGGATGTACGAAATAAGTATTCTCGATGAGAAAATGTATATTGTTAATCTACAAATCCAATTCAATTGCAATAATCCCTCCAGTATTTTTTAAGTGAATGTATAAAGCCGATTCCAAACTTTATCTAGAAGAGCACAAACTTAAGAATTAAAAATAATCTCAAAAAAGAATGTGACAATATCTTGCCCTGAAGATATCAATACAGCTGTAAGATAGTATTACTATTCATGTATAAAAATACAAAACAGATCAATGCCTCATGGTAAAGAATCCAGATCATGTACTTATGGAACTTAATACAATATAAAAGTGATAGTTCAAACTATTGGGAGATTATGACATTCAATAATTGATGCTAGGAAAGAACACCCATATGGAAAATTGTATGTTCCTACCTCAGGCTACATACAAACAAAATTATAGATGCATTTAAGATCTAAATATAAAATGACAAAAGCAAAAAACACTACAGGTCATTTTTATAATCTTGAAGTTTAAGAAGACTTTCTACAGTAAGATAAAATCAGAAAGCATAAAGAAAAAACTAACAGATATGACTATATATAGCTTAAACCTAATTTAAAAATACCTACTTCATGAAAGACAGAAGAAGATAATATAGGGAATATAGAAAAGATTAACATGCAGTACATCACTAAAAGTTTAGTTCAGTAAGAAATCTATAAGAAAAAAATACATATAATGTTTCTTAAAGCCAATGCTTTATTCACCTGGAATTGAATATACATAAAAAGCAAGAATTATAAAATTAAAAATACCTAACAAATTAAGAAGATTTACGTAAGGGAAAAAAATTAAGTATTTACTCATCTAACCTTAACAGTCCAACTAGTAACTAAGATTAAAAAAAAAAAATCACTATCCTAAATCACAACTTTACATTTTGCAGCTAAAATAATACATTTAACATACTTGACGGAAAACATGGATCATCAGGGTAAGTTTCTCTATCATACAAGAAAGGATGATATCGGATAATCCCTTCTACTACACCGTCTCCTTCAACATGAGCCTTGAACTCAAAACTATCAGCTGCTGTGTTTATGTACAACGTCTGCATGTCATCTTGTATTTCCCTTAGGTTGATAATCTTAGGTGCCTTCCCTTTTTCAAACACAGAAATCTAAAATAAAGATAAAACAAAAATAATTAAATTCTATGGTGACTTCACTTTTGTTCTCAGCTACAATCCAACAACAGAAAAGGCAAAAACTACTTTTGTTTAAGTAATTATCTAGTTTAAAGAAATATATATATATATGTATGTGTGTGTGTATGTGTGTGTATGTTGTGTGTATTTATAGGTCAAATAGCTATAAGTAGCATCTTAATAAGGAATATGCTACTAAAAACAAAATAAAGAAACAGCAAATCAGAGATGAAGAATAGATGAGTCATGAGTCATTTAATTCAAGATTTCTTTCTAGAGGTAGAAAAGGGACACTGATGTACATGAAATTCTAACATATAGGCAAGGATATTAAGAAGCCAACACTAAAATGTTTTCTGCATCTAAATCATAAATAAACACTTAGATGTCTAGGAATGAATGCAAAGTTATGTCCCTTTTTCTCCTTGCTTTTCAAGACATAATGTTCAACAACAACTCATATCTCCACAGAAGAGAGAGGAAATATAGAAATATAATACTATAGTAAGTAAAGGCTGAAGAAAAATCCAATTAAAAATGATCAGTTTACTTGGATATCAAAATTACCAAACTACTTTGGTAAAAGATAACAAAAGACGAGCTGCCTAATTATTGACTTGTTATTCCATCACTTGTGACTGGAACAGACACCTAATAATCTGTAATATTTCAAGAGAGGTTTTTTTTTTATCTTACTTCAATATCGATGTTGCTGAAAGGTCCAACTTCTTTTGATGTACGTATTTCATTTCCTTTTGGGCCATGAATATAGTAATGATAAATATGCCTAAAATATAGAAGAATAACGTTATACTTTAATTCACATAAAATTATGGTTTATATAATCTTCTACCAAAAATACTTAATAGCTTCTATTTAGCAGTACTTACTAGGTACCAACCATTATATTGAGCATTTTTTAATACAATATTCCACTTAGTACTTAAAAATAATCCTGAAATACAGGTATTATTATATCTCATTTTACAGATACAGAAACTGGGGCTCAAAGAGTTTAATACTTTATCTAGAGCCACAGAAGTACAGTTTGAGAAAGACAGCCTTTCCAAATTCAGAGTCCACATACTTTATACTTCCAAAAACGACAGTTCATTAAGTAAATATACAAGAACAGAATACAAGACAAGACTAGGCTATAATTCTATTTGTCATATATATTCTAGAAGGACTCAAATGTTGTTGTTACGTGCCGTCAAGTCTGACCCGACTCATAGGAACCCCACCTTGGGTTTCCGAGGTGGTATCACTACGGAAGTAGATTGCCCAACCTTCAAATATCAGGGAGTAAACTGGAGTAAATTATGTTCTCAACTAAGAATATGACTGTAGAACTATTCTTACTCCACATTCCAAAAGCAAACAAAACTAATTCATTTAAAAAGATTGTACTTTGGTGGATTATTAGCGCTAAAAAATAACCATATCTTTAGTTATTCCTCAAATAGGAATTTTCATTATTTCATCATATAAATTATAATTTTTAAAAAAATTTAGTATGTTACCCTCACTAGTCTTTAAAATGTCACTGAGAAAAGGAAATCAGTGAAACTCTAGATCTTTCTTCAGATATCTCAAAAAAAAGATATGACATCATAATCAACAATAAATTTACCAGCATATATTAAGAAAGATCACTTCAGATAGCATAATAGTTATCTGTTTAAAAAAACATTTAAAGCTATATGTTATTCTTTGTTACAACAGGAGTATATTCTAATTATGTGTTATCTCCACTGAGTTCCTTTAAAAAAAATTATCATTTAATTTTTTAAACAGCTAATATAATATGTACTTAGGGAAGAAAAATCCAAAGTCCTTAAATGCCTTGGGCTACAAGAGCCAATAAACAGCAATATTCAAAAACTTGAAAATATTCCTATAAACCAAATTTATTTTCCATGAAAGACAAAAAATTTTAAACTATGCCATATATATTTATGTTTAAATAGAGAACCTCAAAGTGTAATACTGTTTGGATGAATGTAAAATGATATTTTTAAAAAACATGAATTTTCTGAATGTGCACCCATTTTGCAAGACTTCAGACTAACGCACATTACGGAAAACAATTCAATGTATGGTCTATATTATTTAGCTACAGTGCCTAAGGCATGTGCTAACCAGAAGGCTGGGAGGTTTGGCAATCTACTGCTGTAGTGATACTGCCTCAGAAACCCAAGGAGGGGTCGCTGTAAGTTGGATCCTACTCCACGGCAGTGGGTTTGTTTTTTTGTTATTTTCTGATTTTGCCTACTGGAATATAGAGTCCTTGTAATAATAATAAGTTCAACTGAAATAATTATACAATGACATATTTAAAGTATTACTAAGATGTCAAATGTTACTTTTTTTTTTTTTTTTTAAATAGGCTTGATGTATCCCTTCAACAAACATTTACTGAGCATCTATCATATAGCAAGCACTCTTTTAGACACTGGGGACACAGTCAGTGAATAATGAAAACAATAAAAAAGGCATTCCAATAGGGGAAAGTAGACAAAAAAAAAAAGAAAGTAAAATATATCACATAGAAGATTGTGCTATGGAGAAGAAACATTAAAGGGGGATATGGGAGTGGCCATGCTGAATTTCATAAATTCTGAAGCTTTAATTTCAGTTTTACAGTAGGTGTCAAAAAGCCAGACATATGTATAAGCAGTATGTGGTATATACACACAATGGAATGTTGTTCAACTATTAGAAAAAAACAAAACAAAACCCATGGCCATCTAATCAATTCTGACTCATAGCAGCCCTCATTGGGTTTCCAAGGCGGTAAATCTTTATGGAAGGAGACCGTCTCATCTTTCTTCCGCAGAGCGGATGGTGGGTTTGAACAGCCAATCTTCTGGTTAGCAGTCAAATGCTTTAGGCACTGTGCCATCAGAGCTCCCTTATTCAACTATAAAGAGAAATTAAATATACACTACAATATGGATGAACCTTGAAAATATTATGTTCAGTGAAATAAGTCAGACAGAAAAGGACAAATATTATATGATTTCACTCATAGGAAATATTTAGAATAGGCAAATATATATTGGTTAACAGGAGATGGAAGGGAGAGGGAAAGAGGAATAATTGTTTAGAAAGCACTAAGTTTCTGTCTACACTGATCAAAAAAAACAGCAATGGATATTGGTCATTAAATTGTATAAATGAAAAATGTTAAATTGGCTAACGTTGTGTTATATATATATATATTGTTACAACAATTTTTTAACTGATGTAAATAAAGCCTGTGCCTCTAAGCCATAAACAGAAATGAAATTCTGATACATGTTTTAACATAGATAAACTATGAAAATATTATGCTTAGCAAAATAAGTCACACACAAAAGGACAAATATTTTATGATCCCACTTAGACAAAAATTTATCAGCAGTTACCAAGGGTGGGTGGGAAGGGGAGATGGGGAGTTATTGCTTAAGGCATACTCATTTTCTGTTTGGGGAGATGAAAAACTTTTAGAAATACATAATGGTAATGGTTGTACAATATAGTGAATTCAGTAAGTGTCACTAAATTTTACACTTAAAAGTAACTAAAATAACAATTTTTTTATTATATAAAATTTACCACCAAAAAAAAACAAACCTGTGTCTCAAATGATGCTCAGTGTACCACAGGTAATTTATAAATCTTTAGAGAAAGAATGGTTTTAACACCAACTCCAAGAGTAGTGGATACTGCGTTGAAGGAAATGAAACAGGAGCAAAAAGGATACCAAATAGGCTTCAAATGTACCTGTAATATTTTCTGTCTTAAGAGATCAGGAAATGAAGAAAACCAAAGACACACTGAAAAAATTAGTCCAAGCGACTAGTATACTATGTGATCCTCAGCCCATACGACTATGAGACAGGAAGAACTAGATGGTGCCTGGCTACCACTGTCAACCACTCAGAGGGGGGGGATCTCTGTAGGAGATTCTGGATAGAGTGGGAGAACAATGTGGAACAAAACTCAAAATAATTTTTTAAAAATAAATAAATAAAGAGGGGGGACCAGGTTTGCTCGTCTGATGGAGCCTGGTGGAACCCTGAGACTATGGCCCCTAGCTGCCCTTCAGGTCTGGAATTGAACCCACTCCTGTGGCTTCCAGCAATACAAAAGACAGGCATATGAGCTAAACATTTACATTAGGCAGATACACTCCTTGGAAAGATCAATCATGGGAAAATAGAAGAGCTATGTATGCACAGGGAGACAGCTTAGGGGGGCAGGAGTGCATGGGAGGGAAGGACACAGCGAAGAGGTGGATATGGGGAGGAAGTGGGAAGAGAGCTGTTGCACTGTGGGAGATTATAGTCAATGTCATGAGACAAAGTGTATGTGAACTGCTGTATGGAAGATGAATTTGCTCTCTAAACTTTTACCCAAATCACAAAAAATTTTTTAAAAAAATATTTTCACCCAAATCACAAAAAATTTTTTAAAAAAATATTTTCACCCAAATCACAATAAAATTAAAAAAAAAAAAAAAAGTGAGAGAGAGAGAGGTAAGGAGCAACACATCCCAAATCAAATATAATTACTTACGCCAACTGTCGTGTCCAAAGATGGAAATAATTTTTCAAGTATTGTATGTGTTCTGGTTGTACTCCTGTAATAACCACAGCAGTAAAGCTATCTTTTTCCTTCTCTTCTGAGATAAGCTGATGTAAAAATCTTTCATCATCATTTGTAATGTGAACAGAATCAGAGGGCTACCAGAGTGAATACAAACATAATAGATTAGATACACCTAAATTAATATAAATAATATTTACATCAATTTTAATGTAATTCACTTAGTTTCAGAAATTGGATACAGAAAAACTTGTGGAGGAAACTGGGCCAATTTTAGAAATCAGCTGAGTGTATGATAATGCTGAGAGGAGGGGGAAACTTTTATAAAGACTGCTAACACAGCATACATAAAAAGGAAGACTATACAATCCCACAATACTATCCCATAGTGGTAAATTAATTTTAGAATTACAAAGAAAATGGTAAGGACAGAAAATACTGAGTTACAAATGCCCATAAATTTGAGGATTTTACTTTAGGGTGTAGGTAATCTATCATTTAATTTGGGCACTGGCCCAGCCCCCCATGTTCCAAGAAAATTAGGGGCAGCCTGGATCCAGCTGGCATAGCCAAAACGCAGTGTACTTAAAAGGGAGTAAAATCACCCTGGGTACTAGCCTATAATTTCAGAGAATAACTAGAGGTTAGGGAAAAGGGGGTAAACTAAGGATAGGAATTACAAACCTCTCAATTTGTAGTTAGAGTAGTTCATGTGTTAAAAATTACATGCACACTGTACATGTTGCTATTACATTAAAAAAAAAAAACTATAAAGATACACACTAAACTATTATCTCTGGGAAATGGGTTTTGTTTTTTTTAATTATTATTGTTTTGTGGCATTGAGTCATTTCCGACTCATAGTGACCTCTCTTTGGGTTTCTGAGGCTGTTTCTCTATCGAAGTAGATTGCTCAATCTTCCTTCCCCAGTAACCACTTGCAATAGTTATTAAGTGTAAGGTTTAAAGTTGAAAATCTGAGTTCCAAAAAGATGTCAAGTCATTCTTTTACAATTAGCCCCATGGTTACCAGTACTCTGCCCTATGACATCAGAATTACCATTTTATAGATCATGTAGTTATTCATCTTATGTGGGAAAGTTTCCCATCCTTATCACACAAACTAGTTTTAGGGAAATTTTTTAGGCAAATCATTCATTACAGTGTATAAAGAATTTTTAACGTGAAAATCCCTAATCCTAATCCTCATCTGACTCAGCAGCTGCTATGCTGAGTTGACAAACTACCTTTTTCATCTCTATTCCTTTGCATAGTTTGGCCAAGAGCCTCCTGAGGCTCTCCTTGGCTGGGTTTTAAGACTCCATGTTTTACTGGGCTGGAAGCAGATTCATCAATGCTCTTTTCATCTGGACTGCCCTAAGGCCAGGGTTGTCACTCCAAGACCAGACCTGTGGCTTTCTGAGCTTTTTCTTTTTGATGGTTTTGTGTTATCACACAAGGTAACTTGCAAGACCAGTATGTGGCTCCAGCTTCAAGTATCCAAAAACGATTGCATTAACTATGGCCAGAAATTCTGGGTTCCAGTGTTGAGACAATTATGACAGTAAGACCTTGCCCACTTCTGGATCACAGATATGGGAGGGTATTCCTGAATTCCAGCTCCAGTGGTGGTTCCCAACTTTGTCACTGTAGCATATGTTGCCACATCACTGGAAGGTTGATTCTGGCTGTCCCAGCATCATTCTAGGAAGCTCAGCCTAGAATGCATTCCTTCAGCCTTTCCAATTATGGTAACATCTAATTTCTTTTATTAAATCCTTTCCTGTTTAAAATGCCTACAACAGTTTGCTTCCTTTACTGAAAACAGACTAATTCAATATCTCAGTCTTTAAAGAGAAGTCTTGACAAGACTTGACAGTTTATATATTTCCTCGGAAGGAAGATGGGGCAACCTACTTCCACAGTGATACTGCCTCAGAAACCCAAGGAGGGGTCGCTATGAGTCGGGTCCAACTCGATGGCACATAACAACAACAAATATATATTTATATAACACATATATAATTACGTTATATACATTATACAAGCGGGAGCTCTGACAGCACAGTGCCTAAAGCATTTGACTGCTAACTAGAAGGCTGATGGTTCAAACCCACCAGCCACTCCTCGGAACGAAGACTGGGCCATCTACTTCTGTAGAGATACCATCTCAGAAACTCAAGGAGGGGTCGCTATGAGTCGAATTGACTAGACAGCAGTGGGGGAAAAAAATAAACATCCCTACAGAAGAGCAAGACTGTTGATTTATAAATCAAGAATCACCAGCCACCCACAATCTGAAAACCACTAACAAGTTAGGGACAGGAAGAATCAAAACAAAAAAGTAGGATGAAAAGAACTAGTATGAAGAAAGAAAGAACTAGGTACCATACTGGTACTCATTAAACATATGTTGGAATGAAATAAAATAACAGCATAAAAGACAGGAAAAGCTTGCACAAAAATTAAGATCCAAGAGATCCTAGTTCTATCCCAGATTTGTTATATACAGTTTTGAAAATCACTTAAACTCTCAATTCCTATTTTTCACCAGTTTCAATGACAAATAATATTTCTACCAATGAAATTAGTTTAGGGATTCTATTACATAAAAATATTAATATAAATAAACTGTTCAATAAATGCAACAAGTTTAAAAACAAAAAAGTAAGATGAACTAAAGTGAAGAAATCTCCGGGACAGAGAAAAATGTTAAGTTAGAAAGGTAATAAAAGTGGCTAATAAACATATTAAGATAAAACATCTACTTCTCACTTAACAACACAGTTAAGTTCCAAAGACCAAGGTGTTACACAAAAATTGACATTATGTAAAAATGTACTATGACCATATCAGATCACAAAATAGAAAATGACTACTTCATTACATAACTGTTAAATTACATCATTATATATCTGCCAAATTGTATCATCACATAACCACCAAATCACTAAGAATTATAGCCCAGACAAGGAGACACTTAAGGTCTTAAGAATCACAGCCAACCACTGTCAACCACTTGGAAGGGGGATCTACGTAGTAGATCCTGGACAGAGAGGGAAAACAATGTGGAACAAAATTCAAAATCATTTGGAGAAGAAAAAAAAGGGGGTAACCAGGTTTGCTGGTCCAATAGAGCCTGATGGAACCATTGAGACTACGGCCCCCTAGCTGTCCTTCAGGTCTGGAATTGAACCCACATCTGTGGCTTCCAGCCAAACAAAAGACAGGCATATGAGTTGAACATTTACCTGACGTAGATACACTCCTTGGAGAGAACAATCATGGGAGAAAGAAGGATTGTTAATGCATAGGGAGATAGCTCAGGGGACAGGAGTGCATGGAGGGATGGCACAGGGAAGAAGTAACTATCGGGAGGAAGTGGGAGGGTAGCTGTTGCATTGTGGTAAATTGTAGTCAATGTCATGAGACAAAGTATATGTGAACTGCTGTATGGAAAGTGAATTTGCTCTGTTAATTTTCACCCAAACCACAATTAAAAAAAAAAAAAAAAAAAGAATCACAGCCAGCATCACTCTTGCCTCAGACCTCGGCATTTGGTACTTCTAGATGCAATCACTGATGTGCAGAATAGTGAGATAGCAGACTTTTTACTTTTGTTGTAAACATGGAGTGTCAGGTAATGTAAATGAGGAGCAGGTGTATTTAAAAAAACAACAACAAAAAAAGGCCACTAGTAATGAAAGAAAGGATACTATTTTCATCTATCTGCCAGTATCTTGCTGCTTTTTCTTTTTGTCTCTCTTCATTCTTATTAAGAATAAGAAATGATCAGAGAGTCACTTTCATATGTTGCCATTGGGAGTGTTTAGCTCAACTTTACAGAAAAGCAATTTTGTAATACGTAATATGGACATTTAAAAAATTCACTACCAAGGTTATTAAATTTTTAACAGTCTCCTAGGTGGCACAAATGGTTTACAATCAACTACAAATCTAAAGGTTCATGGTTTGAACCCATCCAATGCTACCACAAAAGAAAAGTCCTGGCGATCTGTTTCCATAAAGGTTGCACTGCAGCCAAGAAAAACTTAGGGAGTAGTTCTATTCTGTACTACATGGGCTTGCCACAATAGGAATTGACTCAACGGCAACAAGTACCAGCAACGTTCTAAGAAAAATCTTTTGTAACTCAGGCAAAATTTTATGCAAAGATGTCCATCACAATGTCTTTGTAATTACAGTAAAATCCAGGAAATAAACTAAATGTTCAACAGAGTAGTTATAGTATTTAGCCAAATAAATATTACAAAGCCGTTAAAAATGAGCCATGTATCAAAAAATTCTGTAACAGGAGGAAATATTCAAAATGTTAACTTGAAATAATGTGGGGCCAAAACTTTCATTAGTATGTAGTCAAAATAGTTAGACTAGAAGAACATCCACGAAATTGTTAAGTACTTTTCTCTAACATTTGGGACTATTTTTATTTTTGTTGTATTTTCCTATGTTTTCTACAATATTTTTTTAGAATCAGAAAAGAATCCTCCAAAAGCTCAAAATTAAAGGTACTAAAATGAAAAACTAATATAATTCGAAAATTCCCTCAAGTTTTTAATAAAGTACCAATTTCTTAGAAAGTAGGAAAAAATTCCACCATATTAACTGTCCAAAGGAGTACATTTATAATTATTGAGTTCAAATGTATTGTACCTTTCTGTTTCTAATATATCCACTATATATTGCCTCTTTATTTTTCTCCTTCTTCTCAAAATCTTCTTTAGAAAGCACAAGCTCATGAACATCTTGGGAATCTGCAGGTTTGCTGATCATCTGTTAAATAGTAAAAATACTTTAAAAATTCCTAATTGCTATTTGTTAATTTAGACAAGGTCAACCTGGAAATATTTTGATCAACTTTCATTTATAAGAAATCTTTTTACTTACTCTGGCTGACTGTCCAACAAAGAAAACAGCCTGCTTGCCGCCAACACCAAAATAGGAAATATCACTATTTAAACTGCGTGGCACTGGTACTGGACGAACATATCCTGAATGATCACTGAAATAAAACATTTCATTAATGCAGTGGTTATAAACAAGCTATACTTAAGCAACAAAGGAAATTTTTATAGCACTTTTACTAAGAGTTAGTAAAATGATTCCCAAGCCAGATTATACCCCTACTGAAAGGTGAAAGAATCAGAACTGAAAAGTCAAAGCATCATTCTACTGCAGGGATTATCAAAGTGCAGTCCCCAGACGAGCAGCATCACCCAAGAACTCTTCCTAAGACCCATTCTAGTAAATCAAAAAATCTCTTAGCAACCTAAACTAAAGAAATGTCTTTGTCCTTATAAATCTTTATGCCTTATGCCTAGGATCTTCCTCCAAAAATGCTACTTCAAAATGTGTTAAAATATTATCTGAATAATAGGAATTACATCAAAAGGGTTTCTCATTTCCATGTACTATGACAGGTGGAGAGCTCTGAAGGAACAACATCATGGAGAAGAGGTATCACTCGTCTCTCAATTCTGACTCCCAGTGACCCTACAGGATAGAGAAGAACTGCTCCAAGGGGTGTCCAAAGATGTAAATCTTTACGGAAGCAGACTGCCTTATCTTTCTTCCGTGGAGTGGCTGGTGGATTCAAACTGAAAACTTTTGGTTAGCAGCCAAATACCTTAATCACTGGGACATCAGAGTTTCATATAAAAAAAAAACAGAAGGAGGTAGAAAACACAAAAGAGGGGTTCATAAGACATGAAACAGTAAAAGAAAACATCCCACACAAGTTTAAATATAGTTCAAGTTAAAGAGGAGAGAATGAATAATTCCTGTAAATATTTTCAAGTCAATAAAAAACATGGCTCCACAGATACATGAAGACCAAAGGAGCTCACAAAGGATAAATAAAAAGAAATCTACATTGTTATGAACATCGAAAACAAACAGGTGAACTATAGAATAGGCTGCTGGATAAAACAGGATACAACAACAGTTAAAAGACAGGGGAATGTTATCTCCAAAGTACCCAGAGCAAATCTGTCAGCTTAGAATTGTAAACTAGAGCTAAATAATTTACAGATAAAAATGAAGAGAATTTACTAACAAGAGACCTTCTCTAAAGAAATTCTCTTACAAGCACAATCTGAAATAGAGGAAGAAACCATAATATGGTATGCAGATGGTAAAAAAAAAAAAAAAAAACACTAGTAAGTGTATGCTTTTTTTTTCCCCCCTGCAAGTGGTATAATTGAGAAAAAGTGCTGTGCCTAAATTATGCATTATGGGATTTCTAAAAAGTCAGAATTGAAATACTAGACAACAAAAGCATTCTTTTGAGAAAAAAGTAAGCAGAGCTAGTGTTTCAAAGTCTTTAATTTGGACAGATGGATGTACTTTTCAACTTGGCATCTAGGGTCAAATATTCATTTTAAAATTTCAAAGACAACCAGGAAAGGAAATTTATAAATTCAAAAAAATTAAAGAGACATAAAAAAGGAGAAAAATACAAAAAACAGAGCAATAGCAAAAAGATATAATTTATTAAAAAGGCAAAAATTCAACTGAGAAACAAAAAAAAAAACAGGATGAATAAAAATATTTTAATTGGTAGATAAAGTTCAATATATCAAAAAAGTATATATATATATATATATATACTCAAACATAAATGGACAAGATTGACCAAATAAGACACTATAATACTGACCTAAAAATCAGCTAAGTACACTAAAAAATTGTTCTGTTGCAACACAAACACACACAATGACCAATGAACAACATAACCACATACAAACTTGCCCCACATAACACAAAGACACAAATCTGACATCAAATAACATATATAAAAACCATCCCTATGCAATACAGACAAAATGCCTCCTCACACAACATGCACACACAAAGCACCCACACAATACAGACAAAACACCCCACTCACACCATGCATGCACACAACAAAATACTCACATATGTATGTACACATACATGATCACTATACAGCATAAACACACACACATCCAATACGTATTCACAATCCGATTTCAAACAACACACACACAGGCTTAAAATAAAATCTTAAAAGCAGTCACAAAAACTAGACATAATATGTACTAAGGTACAAAGGTAAGATGACAGCAAACTTCTCATTAACTATGCAAGGCAGTAGTAGAAAGATCAACATCTTTAAGGTACTGAAATTTTTTTAAACAGTTAATCTAACATTCTATAGTCAGTAAAAATCTTTCAAAGAGTGGGGAAATGAAGACTTCAAATGTATTAAATCTGAAAAAGTCATCAAGAGCAGACTTGAGCTATAAAAAATGTTAAAGGTATAAAACAACAAATGCTGTCAAGGTTGTGGGGAGACTGGATATTTTATACACTGCTAGTGGGACAGCAAAATGTTACAACCACAATGGTATGGTGCTTCCACAAAAACCTAGAAATAGAAATAATTATGATACAGCAATCCCACTCCTAGGTATATACCCTAGAGATCTAATATCAGTGATATAAATAGATATATGCACACTTATTTTCACGGTAGCATTATTCACAACAGCAAAAAAGATGTAAACAACCTAAGTGTCCATCAATGGATGAATGCATAAACAAACTGTGATTCATACATACAGTGGGATACTACACAGCTATAAATAATGTCCTCAAAACATCTTCTAACATGGATGAATATGGAAGATATAATGCAGACTGAAATAAGCTAATCACAAAAGAAAAAATATTGTTTGGTCTCACTTTTGTAGAAAGACAAGAATAGCTATACATTCAGTAGGCAATATTCTTTGGTGATTACCAGGGGAGGGAGGGTGATCACTTTCTAGATAGCAGATACTTGTTATTTTTGGTGATGGCAAGGAAAATGCCAAAAATGGGGAAGTCTACACAATCTGACCAAGGTAAATGTTGACAGTAAGAACTACACAAGAATAAAGAATGATTGTGGTAATGTTATAACATACAATTCTGCAAGAATAGTAATAATAACCAAAAAAATCTGTGTTGTTACATAGGCAGATAAATATTCATATATGTGTACAGGAAAGCATATGTAAGCACACAGGTATGCATTTATAGGTGTATCTTTAGGCATATGTATACACATGCTGTGTGTGCTGCATATATATTCATACATACAATAAAGCACATAAGAGATGGCACAGTTATGGATACTTCCTAGATATTACCAAACACCTCATAGGATTGGTTTACTGGGCTTCAAGGCTTAGGGCTACAGTCTTATGGGAGAACTCAGTCATCCAGTATACCATAGTTCTTAAAAAGATAATGCTCTATATCCTAGTTTGGTGAGTAATATCTGGGGTCTTAAAAACTTACAGCCATCTAAGACGTCACTACTTGTCTGGAGTAAAAAAGAAAGAAGCAAACCAGAGACCCAAAGAAGAAACTAGTCTACAGAACTAATAGCCCACACAAATCACAGCCTCATCTCTCCTGAGACTAGAAGAACTAGCTGGTACCCAGCTACTACCAACCATTCTGACCAGGGATACAACAGATGGTCCTGGACAGGATAGGAGAAAAATGTGCAACAAAACTCAAATACCTAAACAAAGCCAGACTTAATGGACCAATAGAAAGTAAAGGAACCCCTGAGATAATCACCCCAAGATACCTTTAAACTTAGAACTGAAGCCAACCCCAGAGTCACTTTTCAGCCAAATAATAGAGTGGCTGATAAAATAAACAATATCACCCATGAGTACCATGCTCCTGGAAATAATGATCTATATGAGATCAAACAATTACATGTACCCTAAAGCAAAGATAAGAAGGTAAGGGTGGGGTAAAAAAGCTAGATTAACAGAAACAGAACAATTAGAATGGAAATGATGACAATGCTGATGCACTGTAAGAAATGAAACCAGTATAACTGAACAATATGCATAGAAATCATTAAATTGGAACCTAATTTGCTGTGCAAACTTTCACCAAAAATACAGTTAAAAAAATTAAAGGAAGATCTTAAGGAAGGAAAATAAGGGACTATTTCCTTATCTTCAAAATCTCTAAAGATAACTGACTATTCAAATGAAAAATAATAACGGATTTTGCGATTTATAATATATGCCAAGGTAAAATGCATAAAAACAAAAGCACCAACACCAAGAAGGGGTAAAAAGACATAGACTGTTGTGATGTATTTAAATTATACATAAAACAGTACTAATATTATTAGTATTGTTGTTATTGTAGACAATAATAAATTAAAGACGTATATACTATGAACCATAAAGTTACCAGTAAAACAACAAAACAAAGAGTAACACCTAATAAGCCAATCGAAGAGATAAAATGCAATCACACACATACATGCAAAATAGCCGATCTGAAATAAGGCAAAAATTGGAAAGAGCATTAAAAACAGACAGGAGAGGAGGTGGGGCAAGATGGCGGACTAGGCAGAAGGATTGCACAGACCCTCTTCAACAAAGAAAAGGGAAACCAATTAACACAGACACAGAAGATAATCTTGGACCCC
>NW_006921615.1:5487611-5498888 GCF_000298275.1 Orycteropus afer afer
AAAGTGGTAAATGAAACCCTTCATACCAATAAACACATTAAACATAACTGGTCTAAACACCCCAATTAAAAGGCACAGATTGTTAAATAGTAAGACATAGTTATTTGCTGCCTATTGACCTGGAAATTTGCTCCCATAAAGACTACATCCTTGGAACCCCTATAAGGCAGACCTACTCTGTTCTACAGGGTCACTGTGAATCAGAAATCACTCGACAGCAATGGGTTTATTCTTTCATGACCCTGAGACCAGAAGAACCAGATGGTGCCCAGCTACCAATGCCAACCACTCAGAAAGGGATCAAAATTGGAGGTCCTAGATAGACTGGGAGTAAAAATCTGGAACAAAATTCAAAAACACAAAAATGACCAGAATTACTGGTCAGAGAGAGAAGGGTGAAACTCCCAAGACTATGGTCCCAGGTTATCCTTCGGCTCTGTAACTGGACAATTTCTGTAGATTAGCTCTCAGTCAAACAGTAGAAAAGCCTATGAGCAGACACCCACCCCAGGAAGATGCAACCCTTAGATCAATCAACCGGAAGAGATCAGAATTGCAGCATTTGCAGAGGGAGAAAGATGGACAGGTAGCAACGCACAGATAAGAAGGACACAGGGAAAGGGTAATCACACAGTGGAGATGGGAGGAGAGCTATTTATTGCTGAGATTATAATTGGTGCCAATTATAATGTGTATGAACTGTTGAGAGTAAAACTAATCTGTTTTGCAAATCTGCACCCAAACCACAATAAAAAATTAAAAAATAAAATAAAAGCACTTTAATTATTTGGGGGAAGAAAAGAATATGGATGGAAAAAATTTATCATTCAAATATGAATAAAACAAAAGCTGGAGTACTTTACTAACATCAAATAGAATACAATTCAGAATACAGAAAATTAGAGGGACAAAGATAACTATATAATGATAAGAAGATTAATCCATCAAGAAGGCCTAACAATTCAATCTGTACACACAAAACTACAAAACAAAAAAATGCCACCAATACAAAGCAAACTAAGAGAAGTGAAAAGAGACAAATCCACAATTACAGTAAGGGACTTCGATACCCCTCTCTACTAACCACTACACAGAATATTGGCAAGGATATAGGAGAAATAAACAGTATCATCAACCAATGTCATCTACCTGATATTTATAGAATACTCTACTCAGTAACAGCAGAATATACATTTTTTTTAAAGGACACAAAACCTTCATTTATCCGTATCTATCTTGACAACATGCTTGGTCATAAAACAAACCTTGACAGTTTATAAAGAATTAAAATAATACAAAATATGTTCTTTAACCATAATTAAATCAATCTAGAAATCAATAGTAGAAAGACAACAGGAGAGCTTGTTGAAAACACCTGAAATTAAGCAACACACTCCTAAACAATCCATGTGTCAAAGAGCAAATTTATAAGGAGGGGGAAAAAAAAAACACAAGGGAAAATGAAAATATAGTTAATCAAAAAAACTTATGGGATGAAGCTACAGTGGTTCTAAGAGGAAAACGTACAGCATATAATGTTCATACTAGAAAAGAAAGATATAAAATAATCTAAAATCCCACCTCAAGAAACTAGAAAAAGAAGAGGGAAATAAACCCAAATCAAGCAGAAGAAACACAATAATCTAAAGAGCACCAGTCAATGAAACTGAAGAGAAAAAATCTGTAAAAACACATCCAATGCACAACAATCATGCATATCAAAAGATGAATGGATAAACAAAGTGTGGTACATACATACAATTGAATACTACCCAATCAGTAGTCACACAAATAGTGAAAACTATCAAACTAGTAGTCACTGGAGGGGGCAGAAGAGGTTTAAAATTCCCCAAAAGCCCCTCTGCAAAGAATTATCATCGTGCCAGGGAATTTACACTTGCGGGGGTTTTTTTGGCGGGGAGCACTGAACAACAGTAATTTATTTTCTAACAGCTGTGGGGGTCAGGAGTCCAAATCAGGCATCAATTTTTGTTCCATTTTGTTATTTTTATTTTATTTTTTGTTGTTATGTTGAAAATATACACAGCAGAACATACACCATTCAACATCTACATGTATAATTTAGTGACACTGATCATATTCTTTAAGTTGTACGACCATTCTTATCCTTCCTACTGATGTAAACTCACAATCCCCTAAATTTCCTATCTAATCTTTTGAGTTACTGTTGTTAATTTGATCCCATATAGACAGTTCTAGGAGCTCTGGAAGCATAGTGCCTAAAGCACTTGACTGCTAACCAGAAGGTGGTTCAAACTCACCAGGCACTCCTCGGAAGGAAGATAGAGCAATCTACTTCCATAGCGATACTGCCTTTGAAACCCAAGGAGGGGTCGCTATGAGTCAGGTCCGATTCAACAGCACGTAACAACAACAACAACAATAGCTAGTTCTTAAAAAAGCAAAATGCTCAACACAGACATAAACTAGTTAAGCTAAACAGTAGTCTGGTTTAAAGAAGATCTCAGGAGTTATTTTTGGTTTAAAGATTATCTCAGGGCAATATTGTCAGGGGTACCCCCAGCCTTACTCGCTCCTGAAATTCTGAAGTTCATGAGAACATTAAACTATTCTGAATTTTCGCTTTTTGATCAGGATTCTTCTAATTAATCTTTGCTAAAAACACTCAGGGCACAATTCAGTCCTTCTAGTCGTATAGCAGGGAGCTCTGGTAGCATAGTGGCTAAGGCACTTGACTGCTAACCAGAAGGCTGGTGGTTCAAACCCACCAGCCACTCCTCGGAAGGAAGATGGGGCAATCTACTTCTGTAGTGATACTGCCTCGGAAATCCAAGGAGGGGTCGCTATGAATCAGGTCTGACTCGATGGCACACAACAACAACAACAAGAAGTCGTATAGCAAAGGAAGCAATTGCTCATCGAGGCAATTAACCATATATTCCATTTTTCTTCTATTCCTGACCCTCCTTCTTTCTGTTGCTCCATGCAAATAAAAACCAACGGTACTCTGGATGGCCACTTGCAAGCTATTAAGACCAAGCACTATGCAACTAACCAGGAAGTAGAACAGATGCACTAAACACGATATAAGGCCAATTTACGTCCCATGAAATCATGACCCTAAGTCTCCAAACACCGAAACCAAATCCCATGAGGTTTTTGGTTGCAGTTATTCATTTTTGTTGTTGAAAATATACCTAAAACACAACATTTCCAACTCAACTTTTTAGAGGAGTAAAACTTATTGATATCAATTATATTAATCACCTGTGCACCCATAACCCTTAATCAATGTAATTTTTCCACCACCATAAACCGAAACTCAGTATTCCGTAAGTAATCCCCGGTCACCTCCCTCCTGTCCCTGGTAACCACTAATAAATTTGCTGTTCTGGTCTTTTTATGTAACTGAAGTCACACAATATTTAACTTTTTATAAATGACTTATTTCACTTAGTATGATGTCTTCAAACTCCAGCTTTTTCTAGCTGAGCAGAGTTTCATGGTATGTAAATATCAAATTTTATTTATCCAATCAACTGCTCAGAAAGGGATTAGATCTGGAGATCCTGGATAGAGTGGGAAGAAAAATGTGGAACAAAATTTAAAAACACAGAAATGACCAGAATTATCAATTGGAGAGAGACTGGTGGAACCCCCAAGACTATGCCCCCAGGTTACCATTTGGGCCTAGAAATGAACTCACTTACATGGATTGGCTCTCAACCCAACAGCAGAAAGATCTGCATACAGAACACATACCCCAAGTAGATGCACCTATCTACTCTCTTTTCAGGCTATCCATCTTTTTCTTCCATAGCCTACTTCCTACGACTGATAAGAATATGTTGGCATTATTTTTGTATCCAATAAAAGCTAACCCGGAAGCAGTAAAGCAAGTGATTATTTTTTTTCTAGAGAAGCAGCTGAAAGGCATGCCAAGGGGAGAGAATCTGATGTTCACAGAAACCAGAATGAGTCAGGGGACTGACTGGTACTACACTGAAAGATATTACGAAACAGCTATACAGCTAATGGTTTGCTGGTACCTATAAAGCCATAAATACCTAGGGAGATGCACCCCTTGGATCAAGCAGTCATGGGATACCAGAGGGGTAGCACTCACATAGAGGGAAGGCTGAAGAGAGAGGAATGCATGGATGAGAGAAGCACAGGGAGGGGATTGTCATGGGGTGGAGACAGGAGAAGAGTCTTTGATGGTTAGAGACAGGGGCCATGAAACCAGATGTGCATTACTGTTGAATGTAAAACAAATTTGCTATGTAACTTTGCACCCAAAGCACAATTAAAAAAAGGAAACATAGCCTGAATGTGACAAGAAAAAATGACAAAATCATAAATGACACAAAAGTGAGGAATAATCATAAAGTAGAGAATAGAGGGACATAATAGAAAAAACATCTGAATACAGACATTGTATTAAGAGATTATTGTACCAATGATAGATTTTCTGGTTGTGAATAATAGTACATGGTTATTTATGAGAATGTCCTTGTTCTCAAGAGATACTTGCTATGATATTTAGCAATAAATATCATGAAGTTTGCAACTTACTTTCAATTGATTCGGAAATAGAAATGCATGTGCATATGTTCATGTGTGTATGTGCATGTTTGTATACATGAGCACACAGGCATATGTGTCTGTGTAGACAGACAGCAAATATGGCAAATAACAAATCCAAGTAAAAAATATATGGGCTCTAGTACTATTCTTAATGTACCTGTTGCCTGAAATTATTCAAAACTGAAAGGTGGGGAGAGGGAGTAGGTAAACAAGAAACAAGAACTATAAAGAATATTGCCAAATTAGGCAATGACCTTATCTTATTCTACTCTTCCCTTCATATACTAAGTTCCAACCACACTGGTCTTCTTTCCACCCCTCAAACAAAACAAGTTTGCCATAATGTCAGGGTCTTAGGCTTTGCTGGTGTTCCTTATACTTGGAATACTTTTGTCCCAGATCTTCCATTTTGCTGCTTCCTCCTAATCATTCAAGGCTCAACTCAAAGGTAACCTTCTCAAAGAGGCCTTCTTTAAGGAGACTGTTATTACATTCTACAACATTACTGTTTTTTCTTCATAGCAATAATCAATAACTGCAATGCTTACAGATGTACTTTCTGATGTTTACTTCTGTTTCTCTTTCCACTAGAACATAAACTACAGGCAAAGACTATCTGTCAACTATTCTCTCTTTTCAGGCTATTCATCTTTTTCTTCCATAGCCTGCTTCCTACGACTGGTAAGAATATGTTGGCATTGTTTTTGTATCCAGTAAAAGCTAACCTAGAAGCAGTAAAGCAAGTGATTATTTTTCTTCTAGAGAAGCAGCTGAAAGACATGCCAAGGGCAGAGAATGTGATGTTCACAGAAACTGGAATGGGTCAGGGGACTGACTGGTACTGCACTAAAGATATTACGAAACAACTATACAGCTAATGGTTTGCTGGCATAAAACCTATAAAACTAGGACCAAAACCAGCAACAGGCAGCTTTCACCAAAAACTGAAAAAAACTCTCTAACATTTGGGTTAAGTTTAAAAGTTTGTTTTCTAATAGGACCTAGAGAAAAGTCAAAATCAGTGCTGCATTAATTCAGTTAAAATTTAAATATATTTTAATAAACGGTAGCTTCACTTCTTTCTACACTTTTCACTGACTTAACTAATCTTTTCCTGGTCTTTCTGTCTAATCAACCATCTGCTCTTCTTTCTATTCTACCTCATATTTTAATGTACCATATGCTAAATCCAATCTTTAGACTTTAAAAGACAGTAGTCTTCGTCTTCTCTGTGGCTATTTTACTTATCTTTGGAAGCAGCATGTGCCCTGAAGAAGAGTTTGAGGTCAAGACAAGAAGTAATAATTAATTAAAGTTACATATTTATTGACTGCTTACTGTATGCCAGACTCTTAAGAATTTTACATGCACTAACTAACCCACCACTCATTGGTTAGTCCTTCTGTAGTAGCTTGCATGTTGCTATGAGGCTGGAGGCTATGCCACCAGTATTTCAAACACCAGCAGGGAACCTGTGGTAGACAGGTTTCAGCATAACTTCCAGACTAAGACAGAAAGAAGGGCCATCCACTTCTCAAACAACTGGCCAATGAAAACCTTATGAATAGCACTGATATAAACACTGATATATTACTGGAAAACATCAGGAATAGCCCTGAAACACTGTCCAATATAGTGCCAGAAGTTGAGCCCCTCAAGTCAGAAGACACTCAAAATACAACTGGGGAAGAGCTGCCTACTCAGAGTCAGCCCACCTTGATGTAGATAAAGTAAAGCTTCTGGGACCTACATTTACTGATGTGGCAACTCAAAACAGGAAGAAAGAACTACAAAAATCCATTAATAATCACAACATGGGGACTTCCAATAAGATGGTGGAATAGGCAGACAAGCTACACAGGCCCCCTTTGACAAAGAAAAGAGAAACCAATGGACAGAGATACTGAAGATAATCCTGGAGCCCTGAGCTTTGAAAGGAAGTATACAAAAGTGGATTAGGCACCAACTATTGGAAACACCTGAACAAAAACAGGACTTAAGTATAATCTCCATCTGCCAAGGACAGCAGAGACATACAGGAGGCAGACAACAGGAAAGGAGAGTGATGAGTGTGTAAGTGCTGCCAATTAGTCAACAGAAGAGCACAGCAGAGTACCCTACTTACACAGATAATATCCAAAGAAAACAAAAATCATGGGCAAGTCACTCCAATATACAATCACCAATTAAATATAAACACAAAAATGTCACAATGCCTCGGAGACAACAGACCATCACAGTACACACAAAGAAGCAAGATAAAGCAGGAGAAACAAGGGATCAGGATATAGACCCAAAACACATCCCTGAGGAAGATGAAGCATTGGAACACCCTGATAAGTAATTCAAAGGAATTATATTTAGGTACCTTCAATGGATTGAGAGACACATCAAGGAAAACACTGACAAAATTGAAGAAAACGCAGAGAAAACCTATTCTGGTTACCTAGTATTGTGCTGACAGGAATATACCACAAAACGGATGGCTTGAACAAACAGAAGTGTATTCCCTTACAGTTCAGGAGGATAAAAGTCCAAGTTCAAAGTGCCAGGTTCTAGGGGCTAGATGAAAGCCCCTCAACCTTGGGCTTCAGCTCTGCCTCTTGCTCCAGCCACTGAAGCTAGAGACATCTCTTCACTCAAGGAGCTACTGGCTGCTGAGACTAACAAGCCCAAGCTCAACAAAATGGCACAGTCCCAATGTTACCAAACCACATGGCAGGCCATTAATTCAAGTCCATTGAAAGTCCCAAGTCAGCAGATCATGGCAGGCTGCTGAACGACTCAGCTAAACACAGGGTCCAAGCATGCCACAAGCTGGAGACCATTTCCAAAGCTATTTCTTATATATGGGAAGCAGATCACACACCCAAAGCAGCTAGTCGGCTGCTCCAGTATATTCCACCACAGAGGTAATTACCAATGTCACCATGGGAAATAACTACATTCAGCTGCCCAGCCACTCAACCAAGCCCAGCCAAGTTGACACACAAAGGTAACCACAACAAATCCTAGAACAATTTCAAAAGACAACACAAGAACAGAATGACAAAATAAATGAAAAGTAAGAAATGATACAAAATCAACAGACAGAAATCTATAAGATTAATACTAAAGTTTCAGAAATAGATAATACACTGATCAGGCAAAAGAGAAGAAATGAATCAATGGAAGACAGAATTAGTGAGACTGAAAAAAATATCTCAGTACTTCTTTGGAAAGGGACCAACCAGAAAAAAGATCAAAACAAAATGAAGAAAGCCTAAGGTTCATGTGGGATACCATCAAAAGGAATAATCTACATATCATTGGAATTCCAGAATAAGAAGAGACAAATAAGACCACAGAAAAAATTGTCAAATATCTGTTGAAAGAATATTTTCCTGCTATGAGGAAAGTTGAGAATATATCCATTCAAGAAGTCCAACGGACCCCAAACAGGACAGACTCCAAAAGAAAATCACCCAGACATATCATCATCAAACTCACCAAAACCAAAGACAAAAAAAGAATCCTGAAAGCTGGACAGAAAATGAAAAGTTATCCACAAGGGGCAACCAATAACACTAAGCTCAGAGATCTTGGCAGAAGCCATGCAGACCAGAAGACAATGGGATGGTATTTATGAAACTCTGAAAGAGAAAAATATCCAACCAAGAATTATATACCCAGCAAAACTATCTCTCAAATATGATAGTGAAATTAGGACATTTCCAGATAAGCAGAAATTAAAGGAATTTGTTAAAACTAGACAAACCTTAGAAGAGATGCTAAAGGGCAGCCCTTGCACAGCAAACAACTGACCATTAATACACATGATGACACAACCCGGAAATAAACCCAGTTTTAGAAGTATCCAAAGTCAATAAGCATACAAGATTGTAAACAGGGAAGAAAATCATTCATTATGACCAAGTGGGGTTCATATCAGGAATGAAGGGATAGTTCAACATTAGAAAAACAATCAAAGTCACCCACCATGTAAATTAAAAAAAGGAGAAGAACCACATGATCATATCAACTGATGGAGAACTAAGGCATGGATAAAATCCAAAGCCCATTCCTGATCAAAACTTTCAGCAAAATAGGATAGAAGGGACATTTCTCAACATAATAAATGGCATTTATGCAAAACCAACAGCCAACATTATTCGCAATGGAGAGAGACTGAAACCATTCCCCTTGTAAACAGGAACCAGACAAGGATGCCCACTATCACCAATTCTATTCAACATTGTACTGGAAGTCCCAGCCAAGGCCATAAGGCACGAAAGGGAAATCGTAGGCGTCCAGATGGGTAAGGAAGAAGTCAAACTAGCCCTATTTGCTGATGATATGATCCTATACCTAGAAATCCAAAGAGACTCAGTCAAAAATCTACTGGAACTAATTGAGAAATTTAGTATAGTGGCAGGATATAAGATCAACATCCAAAAATCAATTGGATTCCTCTACACCAGCAAAGAGAATGCTGAAAAATAAGGGAATCAATACTGTTTACAATAGCTACCAAAAAAATAAAATAGTTGGGAATAAATCTTACCAGGGACACAAAAGACTCTACAAAGAAAACTATAAAAAACTACTTCAAGAAACCAGAAGAGATCTACATAAATGGAAGAACTTCCCATGCTCTTGGATAGGAAGATTAAACATTGTGAAAATGTCAATTCTACCCAAAGGAATCTATATATTCAATGTAATCCCAATCCAGATGCCATCAACATTTTTTAAGACATGGAAAAACCAATCACTTTATATGGAAAGGAAAGAGACCTCGGATTAGCAAAGCACTACTGAAGAAGAAAACCAAAGTAGGAGGTCTCACACTGCCAGATCTCAAAACCTACTATACAGCCACAGTAGTCAAAACTGCCTGGTATTGGTACAGTGACAGACACATAGACCAATGGAAAAGAACTGAGAACCCAGAAATACAACCATCAACCTATGGTCAGCTGATCTTTGACAAAGGGCCTAAATCCATTAAATGGGGAAGAGAATGTTTGTTTAGTAAATGGTGCTGGAAAATCTGGATATCCATTTGCAGGAAAGTGAAACAAGATCTGTACCTCACACCACACACAAAACCTAACTCCAGATGGATCAAAGACTTCAATGTAAAACCTGAAACTACAGAGTTCTTCGAGGAAAATCTAGGGGCAAATTTAGGGGCCCTAACATATGGCATAAATAGACTATCAAGCATAACCCAAAATGCACAAACACCAGAAGAAAAACTAGATGAATGGGACCGTCTACAAATTAAATTTTTATGTGCATCCAAAGACTTCTCCAATAGAGTCAAAAGAAAACCTACAGATTGGGAAAAAGTATTTAGGAATGACATATCTGACAAGGGACTTACCTCTAGAATTTAAGAAAACTCCAACACCTCAATAACAAAAAGACAAACAATCCAATTAAAAAATAGGCAGAAGACATGAATAGACACTTCACCAAGGACGATATTTAGCAGCCAACAATCATATGAAGAAATGTTCATGATCATTACCGATTAGAGAGATGCAAATCAAAACGACGAGATACCATCTTGTTCTAGCACTAATGACAAAGTTCAATAAGACAGAAAATAACAAATGCTGGCAAGGATGTGGAGAGATTGGGATGCTCATACACTGCTGGTGTGACTGTAAAATGGTACAACCACTGTGGAAAGCAATATGGCGATTCCTTAAAAAGCTGAAATTAGAAATACCATTTGACCCAGCCATTCCACTACTACGTATATATCCTAAAGAAGTGAGAGCCATGACAAGAAGAGACACATGTATACCCATGTTCACTGCAGCACTATTTACAATAGCCAAAGATGGAAACAACCTAGATGTCCACCAAGTGAAGAATGAATAACCAAACTATGGTACATACACACAATGGAATACTATGTAATCCTAAAGAATAACGCAGAATCTGCAAAGCACCACATAATGTGGATGAACTTGGAGGATATTATGTTGAGTGAAATAAGTCAATCACAAAGGACAAATTTTATATTAGTCCGTTATTGTAAAAGTAAGGAAAGGTTTATCTACGGAAGGAAATTTTCTTTGTCGGTTACCAGGGGTGAAAGGGGAGGGGAGGGAACACTGTTAGATAGATAGAGATAAGTATTGATCTGGGTGAAGAGAAGGGTGGAAAAGAAAGACATAGAGAGGTACATGGGAGGTACAAACAGCAAAGATGAACCCTTCTGCCCACAGTACTGCGTTGTCAGTGAAGGCAAACATAGGGTATACTGGCGGATGGATGGGTGGACAGGCTGAACTAGTAGGTATGTCTATGAAGCAGGGAGTGTACCCAAGAACAAGTGCAGGATTGGCAGACAGTGGTCCTATAAGTTTATTTGTATGATCTGAATTCCCAGGTGTAGAGTAGAGTTGACAAGAGGCAAGGTTATAGTCACTTCTTGGTCACAGCCAGCTACCCAGAGGGACCAAGTAGTTGAACCTGTGGGCTCAGGACCATAGGTGAAGGGGACATCAAGCTTAATTGGCATAACATATTACACAAAACATTGTCCTACCTCCTACTTTGGCTAGTAGCGACCGGGATCTTAAAAGCTTTCAAGCAGCCATCTAGATACAATGATGGTTCTCTCCTCATCCAGAGCAAAGAAGAATGAAGAAAACCAAAATTCATGGAAACAATTAGTCCTAGCGACTGGTACACCATCTGATCTGCAGC
>NW_006921615.1:5499308-5513806 GCF_000298275.1 Orycteropus afer afer
ATGAGACAAAGTGTATGTGAACTGCTCTTTGGAAAGTGAATTTTCTCTGTAAATTTTCAGCTAAAACACAATAAAATAAATAAATAAAGATTGTAAACAGGGAACCAGAGACATCAACTGACAAATGAGGACAACTACAAACCAAAAAGAGGGAAAAAATTGTGTAGTTACAGAACTTCTAAATGGTAGGAAAATCAAGACAACTACAAGGTAAGAACAGACTTTTCTAGGAAGAAAACTAAAAATCACAGGATTACCTCAAAGAAACATGAAAAACCTTCACATCAAAAATAAAAAAGAGGATGAGCACAAATATTAAGCAAATACTAAAACAATAGCAACGAAGGAAGTGATAACACAATTCATAAACAAAATGAGCTCAGCACAGGAAATTATAAGGAACAAAGAAATCAACACCACGAAAAAGCACATAACAAAATGACAGCAACAAATTCATACTTGTCTATAACTAAACATCCGGCAAGGAACTTAGCCCCAAGATTTACAGAAAACTCCAACACCTCAACAGCAAAGGGATTACCAATCCAATTGAAAAGTGGGCAGAAGACATGAATAAATACTTCATCAAGAAGGATATTCAGGCTTCCAGCAAACACATGAAGAGATGCTCACGATCACTGGCCATCAGAGATGCAAATCAAAACAACCATGAGATACCACCTCACCCCAGCATTGATAGCAAGGTTTAATGAGACAGAAAGTAACAAATGTCGGCAGAGATGTGGAGAGACTGGGACTCTCACACTGCTGTTGGGACTGTGAAGTGATACAACACTGTGGAAAGCAGTATGGCGATTCCTTACAAAGCTGGAATTGGAGATACCATTTGACCCAGCAATCCCATTACTAGGTATACATTCTAAAGAAGTGAGAGCCAGGACAGCGACAGATATATGTACACCCATGTTCATCACAGCACTATTTATAATAGCAAAAAGATGGAAACAACACACATACCCATCAACGAAGAATGGATGACCAAACTATGGAACATACACACAATGGAATATTATGCAGCACTAAGGAATAATGTAGAATCTGCAAAACACTGCATAACATGGATAAACTTGGAGGACATGATGCTGAGTGAAATGAGTCAATCACACAAGGACAAATATAGTATTAGTTCGTTGTTGTGGAGGGTCAAGGAAAGGTTTATATATGGAGGGAAACTGTCTTTTTTGGTTGCCAGGGGTGGGAGGGGAGGGAACATTGCAAAAAAAAAAAAGAAAAGGAAAGAAAATGCATTGACCCATGTCACTTTCTCAAAAAAAAAACAACCTGAACTCACTACCACCAAGTCGGTCCCGACTCACAGAGACCCCCTTGGGTTTCCAAAGCATTATCACTACAGAAGCTCAACTTTCCTTCCGAGGAGTGGCTGGTGGGTTTGAACCACCAGCCTTCTACTTAGTACTAAAATGCCTTTGGAACTATGCCATAAGACCTCCCCATCTCACTTTAGTTTTGTCTATTTCACTGTACATAAATTATATTTTTTAAAAAAATGCATTTTTAAGAAAACTGAAAAAAAAATCAGAACATAGAATGTAGGCTATATGAATCTAGGAAAATTGGAACTTGCCAAAAATGAAATGGAATGTGTAAACCTCAGTATCCTAGGCATTAATGAGCTAAAATGGTCTGGTTTTGGCCATTTTAAATCTGGCCATATGATCTACTATGCCAGGAATGACAAACTAAAGAGGAATGGCGTGGCATTCATTGTCAAAAAGAATGTTTCAAGATCTATCCTCAAGTACAATGCTGTCACTGATAGGCTATTACCCATACACCTCCAAGGAAGACCAGTTAATACTACCATTATTCAAATTTACACACCAACCACCAAAGCCAAAGATGAGGAAACTGAAGATTTTTACCAACTTCAGCAGTCTGAAATTTACCAAACATGCAATCAAGATGTGTTGATTATCATTGGTGACTGGAATGCAAAAGATGCAAATAAAGAAGAGTTGGCAGTAGTTGGAATATGGGCATGGTGATAGAAAAAACACTGGAGATCATATGATAGAATTTTGCAAGACCAATGACCTATTCATTGCAAATACCTTATTTCAACATACATGGCAGCTATACACATGGACTTCACCAGATGGAATACACAGGAATCAGATCAACTACATTGGTGAAAAGAGGCAATGGAGAAGTTCAACGTCCTCAGCCAAAACAAGGCCAGGAGCTGGCTGTGGAATTGACGTTCAACAGCTCATATGCAAGTTCAAGATGAAGTTGAAGACAATTAAAACAAGTCCAGGAGAGACAAAATATAACATTGATTAAATCCCTTCTGAATTTAGAGACCATCTTAAGAAGAGATTTGATGCACTGAACACCAATGACCAAAAGCCAGAGGAATTGTGGGACAACATCAAGATCATCATCAATGAAGAAAGCAAATGGGCATTAAAAAGACAGAAAAGGAAGAAAACACCAAAATGGATGCCAGAAGAGACTCTGAAATTTGCCCCTGAATGGACAGTAGCTAAAGCAAATGGAGGAAATGACAAGATAAAAGAGCTGAACAGAAGATTTCAAAGAACAGATCAAGAAGACAAAGTCAATTATTATAATGAAATGTGCCAAGAGCTGGAGTTAGAAAACCAAAAGGGAAGAACACGCTCGGCATTTCTCAATCTCAAAGAACTGAGCAAAAAATTTAAGCCTCAAGTTGCAATACTCAAAGATTTAGTATCGACAAAATACTAAATGATGCAGGAAACATCAAAAGAAGATGGAATGAATACACAGAGTCACTGTACCAAAAAGAACTGGTCAATGTTCATCCATTTCAGGAGGTAGCATATGATCAAGAGCCAATGGTAGTGAAGAAAGAAGTTGAAGCTGCACTGAAGGAACTGGTGAAAAACAAGGCTCCAGGTATTGACAGAATACCCCTTGAGATGTTTCAACAAATGGATGCCACGCTGGAGGCACTCACTAGGCTATGCCAAGAGATTTGGAAGACAGCTACCTGGCCAACTGACTGCAAGAGATCCATTTTTGTACCCATTCCAAAGACAAGTGATCCCACAGAATGTGAAAATTATTGAACAATATCATTAATATCACACACAAGTAAAATCTTACTGAAGATAATTCAAAAATGGTTGTAGTAGTATATCAACAGAGAACTTCCCAAATGCAAACTGGATTCAAGAGAAGACATGGAATGAGGGATATCATTGCTGGTGTCAGACAGATCCTGGTTGAAAGCAAAGAATACAAGAAAGATCTCTGCTACCATTTTATTGACTATGCAAATGCATTCAATTCATTCGATGTGTGGAGCAAAACAAATTACTGCTAACAGTGAGAAGAATGGGAATTCCAGAACATTTAATTGTACTCATGAAGAACATGTACATAGACCAGGACGCTGTCATTCAAACAAAACAAGGGAATACTACATGGTTTAAAACTGGGAAGGGAGTGTCTCAGGGTTGTATCCTCTCATCATAGCTATTCAAGTCTGTATGCTGAACAAATAATCTGAGAAGCTGGACTATATGAAGAAGAACACGGTATCAGGATTGGAGGAAGATTCCTTAACAACCTGAGATATGCAGATAACACAATCTTGCTTGCTGAAAGTGAAGATGACCTAAAGATGAAAAGCTACACTCTTCAGAAAGGATCATACCTCAACATAAAGAAAACAAAAATCCTTACAACTGGACCAATAATCAACATCATGACAAACGAAGAAAAGACTAAAGTTGTCAAGGATTTCATTTCACTTGGATCCACAATCAACACTCATGGAAGCAGAAGTCAAGAAATCAGACATATTACACTGGGCAAATCCTCTGTAAAAGAATTCTTTAAAATGTTTAGAGGCAAAGATGTTAACTTCGAAAACTATGGTGCACCTAACCCAAGCTATGGTATTTTCATTTACCTCATATGTGTGTGAAAGCTGGACAATGAATATTGAAGACCAAAGAAGAGGTGATGTTTTGGAATTGTGGTCTTGGTGAAGAATACTGAAAATACCACAGACTGCCAAGAGAATGAACAAATCTGTCCCGAAAGAAGGGTACTCAGAATACTCCTTAGAAGCAAGAATGGCCAGTCGTCCTCTCACCTTCTTTGGTCGTGTTGTAAGAATGAACCAGTCCCTGGAGAAGGATATTGGAAAATGGTAATCTTCACAACTGGACCAATAAGCAGTATCATGATAAATGGAGAAAAGATTGAAGCTGTTAAAGATTTCCTATTACTTGTTTCCACCACCAACACCAAAGGAAGTAGCAGTCATCAGATGATGCACTGCACTGGGAAAATATGCTACAAAAGGCCTCTTTCAAGTGATGAAGAGCAAAGATGTCTCCTTGAAGACTAAGGTGCACCTAACCCAAGCCATGGTATTTTCAATTGCCTCATATACATGTGAGAGCTGGACAATGAACAAGGAAGACCAAAGAAGAGTTGATGCTTTTGAGTTGTGGTGTTGGCAAAGAATACTGAAAGTACCATGGACTGCCAAAAGAACTAACAAATCTTTCCTGGAAGAAATGCAGCCAGAATGCTCCTTGGAAGCAAGAATGGCCAGACTTCATCTTACCTACTTCAGTCATGCTGTCAGAAGGGACCATTCCCTGGAGAAGGATATCATGCTTGGTAAAGTGGAGGGTCAGCAAAGAAGGGGAAGGCCCTCAAAGAGATGGATTGACACAGTGGCTGCAACAGTGGGCTCAGGTATAGCAAGGATTGTGAGGCTGGTGCAGGATCAGGGTGTTTCGCTCTGTTCTACAGAGTCACTATGAGTCAGAGCTGACTCGATGGCACCTAACAACAACAGCAACAACAAAGTAGAAGGTCAGTGAAAAAGGGGAAGAAACTCGATGAGATGGATTGACACAGTGGCTCCAACAACGGGCTTAAGTATAGCCAGGACTGTGAGGATGGCATAGGACAGCAGTGTTTTTTTTCTGTAGTACACAGGGTCACTGTGAGTTGGAGCTGACTTGATGGCACCTAACAACAACAACAACAACTCATTTGTTCTTCACAAACTTTATAAGGTTTTAATCCTATTTTATAGATATAGAAACTGAGACACAAAGAAGTATATAAGTACCTTGAATAATTCAGAAAGACTAAAATTCAAATCAATCCCAACAATTCCAAAAGCCTTGTTCTAAATTATATTTCCTTTCAACATAATACCACTTTACAATCCCATGAAAATTCTGAGGGTTCCAAAATTTCAGAAATGGAAAGTTAAATGTGCTGTCTTAATTGTAGTACATCAAGATTGTGCCTGAAATTTGGCTATCCCTAACATAGCAAAGGACAAAACAAAATAATAAGCAAACACAATTACTTAAAAAGAATGCCTCCCAAGAATGTTATATGCAGTATACAATATGTCTAAAACATCAAAAGACTACTGGTCATCAATACTTCCACTATAATTCAGCAAATATCCCAAGAACCTAAATCTTTATATCGCTAACAGCTTCTAGCATATTCTGTTTCCTTTATGATATTCCTCAGGACATTTTCTACAATTGTATTCTGATACTAAACTCACAACTAGACCTTATTCCTTAACAGCTCTTAATGTCTGGTGATACAGAATCCTGAAGTGTGTTTCACATAACTTCCAAACCTACTGCCATGGAGTCAATTTCAACTTACAGCAACCCTACAGGACAGAGTAGAACTACCCCATAGGGTTTCCAAGGTTTATGGAAGCAGACTACCTCTTCCTGCTACAGAGCAGTCAGTGGGTTTCAACTACTGACCTATGGTTAGTAACTGATACCTTAACCACTGAACCACCATAGCTCTTTTCACAAAACTTGCATAGTTCTTTACACATTTTGCAAATGGCGTCAGGCGATTTCTAAAGTTAATTATGAAACCATTCTACAGTTCTAGAGGCTACACAGCTTTCAACAAACTTAAATTACAAAAGAAAAACGAAAAAGCTCCAAAGTATTCAAACATCAACATAATGCCCACATACCTCAGGAAACGCAAAAAGAATTGTTCAATGGAAGGACACCATTTTATGTAGCTTTACCCGTTTCTAAGTACTGATTATAAAAATTCCACAATATAAAAATATGTTTATAACATCAAACACTCAAATATAATTATGAATCTAAAGGCATATTAGAATTATCTTTACTAAACCACACAGCTCTCCATAGAAACAAGAAATAATTTAAAAAAAAAAACCACAGTGAATAAGGTTTTCTAACCTTTCAAAGTCACCTTGCCTTGTAAATTTTGACAACCTATACACAGCCCAGTTGTTAAGCTGTTTAGAGGTCATTCCTCTTCCATTATCTATCACTGCAACGGCAGGTTTTCCTTGTGCTTCATCAAAATGCTATGAAACAAAATAAGTTTAAAAACATAGAAAAGTCAAACCAATATTTAAAATATGAAACATTAATTATTTTAAAAAGTGATTTAATGGGATCCCTCATACATTGCTAGTGGAAATGTAAATTAACACAGTATTCTGAAAGACACTTCAGTTATATGTATTAAAAGCCTTAGAATTCTACATATCCATTAACCCAGAAATTTGCTTTCTCAGAATTTAGCTTAAGAAAATAATCAGAGATGTGCACAAGACCTGTAAGGCTGTCCATCATCCCAGCATTGCTTACAATGGCAAAAGAAAAGATAAAATCTAAATGTTCAACAACACAAGACGTGACTACATAATTTAAATTATAGCCAGTAAGTAACTCTGCAGCAATGGGTAAAATATTGCTACCAATGGATAAAGAGACATCAGATAATTATTTCTACTTTTAGTTTAACTTTATTTGCTAATTTTTCTCAAACTTGTACTAATTTTATAAAAGGAAAAGCTACACTATAGTATTATTTTCTTACCAATTTGATCTGTATTCTTCTTATACCATTGTTACGAGAAGTAGCAGATAATGAATTGTCAATTAATTCCGCAAGAGCAAATGCTAGAAGAGATTGAAAAAATATTATTGCTTAACTTTCCCCTTCCAAATTCTTCATACAAAAGTTCAAAGCACAAGAGGCTCTGAAGTACCTTAAGCCATCATTTTAATTTTCCAAACAGCTAAAATTAAAGTCTTATCCTGATCCTAATGATATGATACATAATAAAGCTTCATCACCAATCACCAACAGCATAAGAAAGCAGTCATCAACCAATACTTGTATGGCACTATATACAGCGTGAGTCAACCAGCCATGATTCCTGGTTTCAAGGAGTTTATAATCTAAAAGGAGGCATACAGAAATTATAGAGAAAAAGACAACCATAACCATAAAATCATGTAGGTATAAGGTATAAAACTACATGCACAAATCAAAATTTAGCACATTTAAGAGTATGGAGCAAATAAGAAACAACTATAAAATACCTTTTAAAAGCTAATTTAGATAAAGAATTCTTACGACTAATAGAAACCTGTGAAATGGCAGAACATGTCTGCTTAACTGACACATAACTGCTGTTGATTTTCTATCACACAACCAACCTGACATTCAATTTTTCACTAGCTTTGTACTGTTTACTAATATCCAAATATTCTCCTTTCCTCAAGATCACTATTCAAACTATTTTCTGCTTTTATTCCCTTAATTAAAAAGAAAGCGTAACATGCCAAATTTATTTCACTTACTGCCACTGAAGTTTAATCCAAGTAAAGCTATAATTAATCCACAAAGTAGCACTCCAGCAAGCACATGCACTCACCCTAAGCACTAAAAGGTGGCTATGTTTATTAACTAGTGAGCATGGAGTTACAACAAATCAGACATTAACTAGTGAGAAGGGAGTTACAACTAATCAGAAATATGTAAGTATCTAACTAAGGGTAATACTCTAGAAAATGGAGAAGGACACTGTAGGAAACAGGAGGAAAATAGAGTTAAGAGAAACATGGAAGAAATGAGTAGAACTTAGTATCTGATTAGATAAAAAAAAAGAAAAAGAAATAAAAAATACTTCAAAATGTTTGCCTATGAAAGACTGGATTAATGTATTTCCCATTAAAGGAAAATTTATAGGGAGGAAAGAAAAATTGTTTTAGATACTGTGCCCTATCAAGCTCAATGAGTTCCATGACAAGATAGAGCAGATGACACGCTTAATTTAAAGAATGAAAACAGCCAGAGATAAAGATTTTCACTTCACTGGCATAGATCTAATAGATAAGGCTTGAATCAGCTCACTAAGAAAAAAGTATGAAAACAAAATATCAGTATGAGTTGACAAAACATTCACCAGACAGATGGTCAAGAAGAAACAGAAGCAATACCAAAGGTATAAGAAATCAAAGTAAAGAAAGACCAGGAATGTAGTGGAGAGACACAGAAATCAAAGCAAAAGTTTAAACTGAGAAATCATCTTATTCATAAATGACAAGTGGAATAAAAACTGGTATAACCAATCTGGAAAGCAATTAATTTATAATCAAAAGTCTTAAATACATCTTTTGTCTCCACATTTCCACATTTAGAAATTTCCAAGAAAGGATTAAATTCCTTCAGTATTCAAATATTTAAGAACCTATGATGTATCCATCATATGAATAAAACAAAGGAAAAGAACGACATGATCATATCAATTGATGCAGAAAAAAATCAAACACTCATTCTTGATAAAAATTCTAAAATAGGAATAGAAGTGATATTCTTCAACATAATGAAGGGCATCTGTGCCAAACCAACAGCCAAAATTACTCTCAATGGAGAGACACTGAAACCATTCCACTTGCAAACAGAATCGGACAAGGATGCCTTCTATCTATCACCACTTCTACTCACCACTGTATTGGAAGTCCTGGCCAGGGCAATAAGACAAGAAAGGGAAATCAAAGGTATCCAAATTGGTAAGGAAAAAGTCAAACTATCCCTATTTGCTGATGATATGATCCTATACCTAGAAGACCCAAGAGACTCAGTAAAAAAAATTACTGGAACTAATTGAGAGATTTAGCATAGTGGTAGGATACAAGATCAACATACAAAACTCAAGTGGATTACTCTATACCAGCAAAAAGATTGCTGAAAAAGAAATAAAGAAATCAAAATCATTTCTAATAGCTACCAAAATTGAAATACTTGGGAATAAATTTTACCAGGGACACAAAACACCTGTACAAAGAAACCCACAAAAGACTACATCAAGAAACCACGAGAGATCTACATAAATGGAAGAACATACCATGTTCGGGGACAGGAAGATTGAACATTGTGAAAATGTCAATTCTACCCAAAGCAATCTACACATTCAATGTAATCCCAATCCAGATCCCATCAACATTCTTTAAGGATATGGAAAAACAAATCACTAACTCTATATGGAAAGGAAAGAGACCTTGGATAAGCAAAGCACTATTGAAGAACATAGTAGAAGCTTCATGCTCCTAGATCTCAAAACCTACTATATAGGCATAGTAGTAAACAGCCTGCTACTGCTATGACAACAGACACATTGACCAATGGAATAGAACTGTTGTTGTGTTAGGGGCTGTCAAGTCATCTCTGACTCATAGCGACCCTATGCACAGCAGACGAAACACTGCCCGATCCCGCGCCAGCTCCACCATCCTTGTTACACTTGAGCCCATCACCTCAGGCACTGTGTCAATCCATCTCGTTGAGGGCCTTCCCCTCTTTCGTCGACCCTCCAACTTAATAAGTATGACATTCTCCTCCAGGGAATGGTCCCTCTGACAACAGAACCAAAGTAGGTGAGACGAAGTCTGGCCATTCTTGCTTCCAAGGAGCATTCTGGCTACACTTTCACCAGGCAGACTTGTTAGACCTTTTAGCAGTCTATGGTACTTTCAGCATGCTATGACAGCACCACAACTCAAAACCAACAATTCTTCTCTGATCTTCCTTATTCATTGTCCAGCTCTCACATGCATATGAGACAACTGAAAATATCATGGCTTGGGTCAAACACACCTTACTCCTCAAGGAGACATCTTAGCTCTTCAGCACTTGAAAGGGGTCCTCTGAAGCCAGCTGTCCCAGTGCTATATATCATCTGATGTCCTGACTTCTGCTTCCATTGGTATCAATTTTAGAACCAAGCAATGTGAAGTCTCTGACAACTTCACTCTTTTCTCCATTTTTCCTGATGCTGCATATAGGTCCGATTGTCAGGATTTCTGTTTTCTTTATATTGAGATGTAATCCATACTGCAGACTGTATTCTTCAATCTTCATCAGTAAGGGCCTCAAATCATCCTCACTTTCAGCAAGCAAATCTGTCTCCTAAGCATATCACAGGTTGTTAATGATTCTTCCTCCAATCCTGATGCCACGTTCTTCTTCATATAGTCCAGCTTCTCAGATTATCTGCTCAGCATACAGACTGAACAAGTGTGGTGAAAGGATACAACCCTGACACACTCCCTTCTTGATTTTAAACCATGCAGTGTCCCCTTCTGTTCGAACAACAGCCTCCTGGTCTATGTACAGGTTCCTCACGAGTACAATTAAGTGTTCTGGAATTCCCATTCTTCTCAATGTTACCCATAATTTGTTATGATCCACACAATCAAAGGCTTTTGCATAGTCAATAAAACATAAGTAAACATCTTTCTGCTATTTGATGCTTTGAGCCAAGATCCATCTGACATGAACAATGATAGATAACCCTCATTCTACGTCCTCTCCTGAAATCAGTTTGCATTTCTGGAAGTTCTCTGTCAATATACTGCTGCAACCGTTTTTGAATTATCTTCAGTAAGATTTTACTTGCATGTGATATTAATGATATTGTTCAATAATTTCCACATTCTGTGGGATCACCTTTTTTGGAATGGGTACAAATATGGATCTCTTCCGGTCTGTTGGCCAGGTAGCTGTCTTCCAAATATCTTGGCATGAGTGCCTCCAGCGGGGCATCTGTTTGTTGAAACATCTCAATGGATATTCCCATTAGAATTGAGAACCCAGAAATAGATCCATGCACCTAGGGTCAGCTGAGGGCTGAAAACCATCACATGGGGAAGAAATTGTCTGTTTAACAAGTGGTGCTGGCAAAACTGGATATTCATTTGTAGAAAAATGAAACAAGAATGTATCTCACACCATACCCAAAAACTAACTCCAGATAGATCAAAGAATTAAATGTGAAACCTAAAACTATTATAAAGTTTCTCAAGGAAAAAGTAGGAGGAAATTTAGGAGCCCTAATATATGGCACGGGAGCTCTGGTAGTGTAGTGCCTAAAGCATCTGACTGCTAACCAGAAGGCTGGTGGTTCAAACCTACCAGCCACTCCTCAGAAGGAAGTTTGGGCAATCTACTTCCATAGAGATACTGCCTCAGAAACCCAAGGAGGAGTCACTATGAGTTGGGATCAACTCGACGACAATGAGTTTGGTTTTATTGTGATATATGGCATAAACAGACTATCAAGCATAACTCAAAATGCACAAAAAGCAGAAGAGAAATGAGATGAATGGAACCTTCAAAAATTAAATTTTTATGTGCTTCCAAAGAATTCTCCAAAAGAGTCAAAAGAGAACCTACAGATTGGGAAAAAAATACTTGGAAATAACATATCTGATGAAGGACTTATCTATAAAATTTACAGAAAACACCAATATCTCAAGAACAAAAAGACAAACAATCCAATTTAAAAAACGGGCAGAAGACATGAACAGACATTTCACAAAAGAGGATATTCAGATGGCCAACAAACATACGAAGAAATGATCGTTAGCCATTAGAGAGATGCAAATCAAAACAACGAGACACCATCTTGCCCCAGCACTAGTAGCAAAGTTCAACAAGACAGAAAATAACAAATGCTGGTCAGGATGTGAAGAGATTGGGACTCTAATATACTGCTGGTGGGACTGTAAAATGATACAACCACTGTGGAAAGCAGTATGGCAATTCCTTAAAAAGTGGAATCAGAAATACCATTTGACCCAGCAATTCCATTACTAGGTAGATATCCTAAAGGAATGAGAGCCAAGACAAGAAGAGATATATGCACACCCACGTTCATCGCAGCACTGTTTACAATAGCAAAAAGATGGCAACAACCTAGGTGCCCATTAACAGAAGAATGGATAACCAAACTATGGTACATACACACAATGGAATACTATTGAATAATAATGGAATAATATTGAATAATGCAGAATCTGCAAAACACCACAAAACGTGGGTGAACTTGGAAGACATCATGCTGAGTGAAATAAGTCAATCACAGAAGGACAAATATTGTATTAGTCCGTTACTGTAAAAACTCAGGAAAGGTTTATATATGGAAGCAAATTGTCTTGGTTGATTACCAGTGGTAGGGGAGAGAGGAGAGAACACTGCTAGATAAGAAGAGACAAGAATTGATTTGGGTGAAGGGAAGGGCAATGTACCAAATGTGAATGATCAACACGGTAGCACTGAGGAAGAAAAAGACATAGAGAAGTGCACAGTAGGTACAGAAAATAAAGATGAACCCTTTTGCATATACAGTACTGTGTTGTCAGTGATAGGAAACACTGATCTACGGGTGGACTGAAGCGTGGACAGGCTGAATTAGGTATATCTATGCAGGGGGAAGTGTGCTCATGAACATGCATTGGTAGACAATGTTTCTACAAGTGTATTTGAATGTTCTGGAAAAATGTCCAGATATATAGTAGAGTTGACAAGGGACAAGGTTGTAGCCACTTCTTGGCCACAGCCAGCTATCCGGAGGGAGCAAGCAGTTGAACCTGTAGGTTTGGGACCATGGTCACAGGGGACATCAAGCTCAGCTGGCGTAATATACTACACAATCATATTGTTCCACATCCTACTTTGGCGAGTAGCAACTTGGATTTTAAAAGCTTGCAAGCAGCCATCTAGATGCAATGAGTTGTCTCCTTGTCTAGAGCAAAGAAGAATGAAGAAAACCAAAGATGCAAACAAACAATTAGTCCAAGTGACTGGTACACCATGTGATCCTCAGCCTATATGATTATTAGACCAGAAGAACTAGACAATGCCTGGCTACCACTGTCAACTACTCAGAGAGGGATCTATGGGAGATCCTAGATATAGTGGGAGAGCAATGTGGAACAAAACTCAAAATCATTTTTAAAAAAAAAAGGACCAGGTTTGTTGGTTTGACAGAGCCTGGGGGAATCCCTGAGACTATGGCCCCTTTCAGGTCTATGATTGAACCCACTCCTGTGGCTTCCAGCCAAACAAAAGACTGGCATATGAGCTGAACATTCACATTAGGCAGATACACTCCTTGGAGAGATCAATCATGGGAGAATAGAAGGGCTCTGTATGCACAGGGATTAGCCCGGGATGCAGGAGTGCATGCGAAGGAAGACACAAGGAAGAGATAACTATGGGGAGGAAGTAGGAAGAGAGCTATCACATTGTGGGAAATTGTAGACAATGTCATGAAACAAAGTATACGTGAACTGCTGTTGGAAAATGAATTTGCTCTGTAAACTTTCACCCAAATCACAATAAAATTTTTTTAAAAAGTACCTATGATATAATAGGGCCTTTTCTAGGAATCGGGAGCTCTGGTAGCATAATGGCTAAGGCACTTGACTGCTAACCAGAAGGCTGGCAGTTCAAACCCACCAGCCACTCCTCAGAAGGAAGGCTGGGCAATCTACTTCCGTAGTGACACTGCCTCAGAAACCCAAGGAGGGGTCGCTATGAGTCGGGTCCGACTTGACGGCACATAACAACAACAACAACATTCTAGGAATCAGACAAAACAAAAATTTTGCTCTTGTGGAGTTAATATTCTAATGGAGGAAGACAAGAAATTACATATAATCTTAATAAATAAGTGAATTCTACAGCATGTTTGAAAACAGCATGTGCTATGAAAGGAAAATGGGAAAGGAGTCAAAAAAGCGTAAGGGCACAGGGAGAACACAGCTACAATTTTAAATAAGGTGATCATTGTAAGGTGCTTTGAGAAGGTAACAGATACAGAGGCTTGAACAAAGTGAGGGAATGAGACAGGAAGCTATCTGGGGGAAAGCTTTCCAGGCATAGGGTCCTAAGCTGCAAATACGGCTGGCATGTTAGAGGAACAGTGAGGAGGCCAATATGGCAGGCAAGGAGAACAGCAGTGGAAATACAGTCAGGGAGGTACAAATCAGGATTGATAAGGCCTTTTAGGTAATTAAGAAGACTGGTAAAAGCAAAAATGGGAGTCATGAATTTTCAGCAGAAGTGACAAAATCTATTTATCAATCTCTGTGCAGGCAGGGATGAAGAAAGAGAGGCCAGTTAAGAAGGCACTGTGTTTTTGCATATACAGTACTGCATTGTCAGTGAAGGCAAACATGGGTATATGGATGGATAGATCGGGTAGGATAGTGGCTAAGGCACTTGACTGCTAACCAGAAGGCTGGCAGTTCATACCCACCAGCCACTCCTCGGAAGGAAGGTTGGGCATTCCTACTTCCGTAGTGATACTGCCTCGGAAACCCAAGGAGGGGTCGCTA
>NW_006921615.1:5515471-5533644 GCF_000298275.1 Orycteropus afer afer
CTTGGAAGGAAGGTTGGGCAATCCTACTTCCGTAGTGATACTGCCTCGGAAACCCAAGGAGGGGTCACTATGAGTCGGGGCCGACTCGACAGCAAACAACAACAACAACAACATTTCTCACCATCTCCATTTTGGAGTTCAGGGATCACAAACTGAGGAAGTGAGAGAAAAAGAGAGTAGCAAGGTATAAACCCTAAGGCACTTCAATATTAAAAACAAGGTGAGAAAGAGGAGAGGGCAGCCAATAAAGTAGGAAGAAAATCAAGACAGCAGGATCTCTCAAAAGTCAAGTGAAAAAACTATCAAAAAGGAAGTGATAATATCAAATGAAGCCATAAACAAACTGAAAACTGAACACTGGAGTTAGACAGTGGTAACCTTGTAAAAGTAAACATAGAATATTTAGGATAAACACCAAGTCAAAGTGAGTAGGACAGAAGAGAAGGAGGAGAGGCAATGCAGAGAGTGAATGCAGTCAATTATTGTAAAGAGTTTTGTTGTAAAAGGGAGCAAAATAATTGGGCAGACTTTTAGAGTGAAACAAAATTTTTTAAGATGGGAGAAATAAGAGCTTATTTGTTTAAAGAGAACAAAGTAGGATGTAATAAATTAACTAGCTAAGAATTTAAGCTCTGAAATTACACTTGTTAGGGTTCAAATTCTGCTCCAGTCCTTATCAGTAATGTGGCTTTTAGCAAGCCACCTAAAACCTCTTAGCATCAGTTTCTTCCACAAAATAGCAACCCATCCTTGGGTTATCCAAGGTGTTATCTCTACAGAAGTAGATTGCCCAATCTTCTCTTCCAAGGAGTGGCTGGCTGGTGGGTTTGAACCTCCAGCCTTCTGGTTAGCAGTCAAATGCCTTAGGCACTATGCCACCATAGCTCTCAGAGTCAATAATCTATCAAACAGGATTAAGGATTAAGTGAGATAATGCTTATAAAGCACTTGGTACAATGCCTGGCACTGCAGCAGATAGTAGTAAAAGTAGTAGAAGTAATAGTTAAGATAAGAATAGCACAGAATCACAGAATATTTAGTCATTTGTAAAACTATAATCACTGGACACAACTTTTGTGTCAAATAACAGAATATTCAAATAAATTATGTTATCTAAATACAACTGAAAACAAATATATATTGACATAGAAAGATGTTCATTCTATTTTTAAGCTAAAAAGTATGATATAAAAGTATGCACAGTATAAAACCATTTTAAAAAAATAAAACAATATGACAAAGCCTGAAGAGATAACATCAAAGTATCTGAGGTGGTTATATCTGGGTGGGAGAAAAATGGGTTTTCTTTTTGCTAATCTATGCTTTTTAATTTACTACAAACCACAATACAAATATAATGATAAAGAAATATTTCAAGTAAGAATGTTTATAATGAACATGTAAGCAGTATTAAAAACTTTGGCAAGGTCCAAGAGAAGACAGGGTAAACTGACTGATTTATAAACATCTAGCAAAGAGTTCAGAGATAGGATAGAAACGGGTAAGGAGTAAAGGAAGAGGAAATGATACAGAAATTGAATGGAAATGGAGACAGGATCACTACTTACTTGTGCAGTTAAGCTGTACAAGTACACATGGTAAAACAAACATTTTCTCAATCTAAGAGAGGTTTATAGGATGCCAGTAAGAATAAGTAAGAGGAGAGGACAGTGGAGGCATAAGACTATGAACTGAAAAAGAATGAATTCCAATAGTAGGCTAGCTTTAAAGAATAGGTATCTTTACCCTGAAGCAAGATGACTTAGTAGAAAAAGAAACACATAGTGATGAAGAGGTTGGGATAAGAAAGCTTGCAGTGGGTGGATACCATCTTCTCATCAAGTAGAATAAGAATTTGAAGGAATGAGACATGAGACTAGGAGATAAAAAAAAGAGTAATAGTTTTTAGTAATAGTTTATCAAAATTAATATGGATTAAATACTTACGCAAAGGATTTTGTCCTTCACTTGCATAATATTCATACATGCCACTTTTAACCAGTGTGTCATAGTGAGGTAGGAAGTCAATTCGTTCTTTTGTAGCTGAGAGTAGTAACTGATTGACTGATTGTAGCAAGTAGAGAGTGACTCCATCTTTAACAGTTTCATCTGAAATCAAGAAGTAAAATCCTAAGTGCTAGACTAGCATCAGAAACTCAGCGAACTTATAATTCTGAAAAGTGTACCAGTGAAATATTTCTAAAGATGACACAGGCAAATTTCAAAACAACAGAGTTATCTAGAAATTCAGCTGTGTTTTGCTAAGGGTATCATGAAAGTGGCCCAAGTACACTGACACATGTCAAGCACTCAATTCCTACTAAGTTAAACTATCATAACAAATCAGATGATCACTGGAGTTATATTAACATAAATAAGACATGAAACTAGAGGAATGAATTGGTTAATTACAAAAGAATTCAGGCATGGAAAACTGGCAGGTCTTTCTAAGTAACTAGATTTAAAAAAAGAAAGAAAAAAAAGATAACGGAAGAATCCCCACAGGTTCAGAGAATTAAACTGTTGAGTACCCAAACAGAGGACCTGTGTTCTGGGCAAGGTCTTATCTTCTGAAGCCATAAGTGCTATCAATCATAATCTAGCTTGAAATAAATGACCTTTGATCAAGTTTGCAGATATAACCAGTTTCTTCCTCTATCATAATACCCAAAGTAATGAAAATCATCAACAGTTTTAATGTATGCATGGGTGATAAAACAGTAGTTGCTCTATCATGTTACTGTTGTTATTGTTAGGTGTTGACTCAGCATGAACCTATGCACAACAGAATGAAAATCTGCCCAGTCCTGCACCATCCTCAGAATCGTTGCCATGCTTCAGTCCATCATCGCAGCCACTGCCAACTCATCTCATAGTCTTCCTCTTTTTCACTGACCCTCTACTTTACTAAGAATGATAGCCATCTCCAGGGATTGGTCCCTTCTGAAAACAGGACTTAAGTATGAGAAATGAAACCTGGCACTCTCCCTTCTAAGAGCATTCCGAGTGTACTTCCTGCAAGAAAAAGTATTTGTTCTTCTAGCAGTCCCTGATACATTCAACATTCTTTGCCAACAACACAATTCAAATGCATCAGTTCTTCTATGGTTTTCCTTATTCACTGTCCAACTCTCAGATGCATATGAGCCTAACGAAAATGTCATGTGTGGTGGTGGTGGTGTTAGGTGTGGTGTAGTTCTCTCCAAATCACAGTGACCCTATGCACAGCAAAACAAAACAATGCCCAGTCCTGTGTCAGCTCCATGATTCCTGCTATACTTGAGCCCATCACCACAGCCACTGTGTCAATCCATCTCGTTGAGGGCCTTCCCCTCTTTCGACGACCCTCCACCTTACCAAGCATGACATCCTTCTCAAGGGAATGGTCCCTTCTGATAACATGACCAAAGTAGGTGAGACAAAGTCTGGCCATTCTCGCTTCCAAGGAACATTCTGGCCCCACCATCTCCAGGACAGATAGATGTTAGTTCTTCTAGCAGTCTGTGGTACTTTCAGCATATTTTGCCATTCTTGTCCAGGTCTCACACACATATGAGGCAACTGAAAATATCATGGCTTGTGTCAGGCACGCCTTAGTCCTCAAGAAGCCATCTTTGCTCCTCAACACTTGAAAGAGGTCCTTTGCAGCCAATTTGCCCAGTGCTATACATTGTCTGATGTCCTGACTGCTGATTATATTGGTGTCAACTGGAAAACCAAGCAACGTGAAGTCTTTGACAACTTCAATTTATTCTACACTTATCGTGATGCTGTTTATTGGTCCAGTTGTCAGGATTTTTGTTTTCTTTATATTGAGATGCAGTCCATACTGCAGACTGTATTCTTCAAATCTTCATCAGTAAGTGCTTCAAATCATCCTCACTTTCAGCAAGTAAAGTTGTGTTGTCAGTGTATCGCAGGTTGTTAATGATTCTTTCTCCAAAACTGATGCCATGTTCTTCTTCATATAGTCTAGCTTCTCAGATTATTTGCTCAGCATATAGATTGAATAAGTATGGGGAAAGGATACAACCCTGACACACTCCCTTCTTGACTTTAAACTATGCAGTGTCCCCTTGTTCTGTTTGAACAACAGCCTCCTGATTTATGTACAGGTTCCTCATGAGTACAAGTAAGTGTTCTGGAATTCCCACTCTTCTCAATGTTATCCATAATTTGTTATGATCCACACAATCAAATGCTTTTTCACAGTAAATAAAACATAAGTAAACATTTTTCTGCTATTCGTTGCTTTGAGCCAAGATCCATCTGACATCAGCAATGATATCCCTCATTCCACGTTCTCTTCTGAATCCAGCTTGCACCTCTGGAAGTTCTCTGTCTATATACTGCTGCAACCATTTTTGAATTATCTTCAGTAAGATTTTACTTGCATGCGATATTAATGATATTGTTTGATAATTTCCACATTGTGTGGAATCACCTTTCTTTGGAATGGGTACAAATATGGATCTATTTCAGTCGTTTGGCCAGGTAGCTGTCTTCCAAATATCTTGGCATAGCTGAATGAGTGCCTCCAATGCAGCATCTGTTTGTTGAAACATCTTAATGGGCATTCCGTCAATTCTTGGAGCCCTGTTCTTCATCACATCCTTCAGTGCAGCTTCAACTTCTTCCTTTAGTACCACTGGTTCTTGAACATATGCTACCTCCTGAAATGGATGAAGATCGACCAGTTCTTTTCGGCACAGTGACTCTATGTATTCCTTCCATCTTCTTTTGATGCTTCCTGCATCATCAATATTTTACCTATAGAATCTTTCAATATTACAAATTGAGGCTTAAACTTCCTCTTCTGTTCTTTCAGCTTGAGAAATGTCGAGCATGTTCTTCCCTTTTGGTTTTCTAACTCTAGGTCTCTGCACATTTCATTACAGTAATTGGCTTTGTCTGCTCGAGTTGCTCTTTGAAATCTTCTGTTCAGCTCTTTTATCTCGTAATTTTTTCCACTGGCTTTAGCTACTCTTCACTCAAGGTCAAGTTTCAGAGTCTATTCTGACATCCATTTTAGTCTTTTCTTCTTTTCTAGTGTTTTTATTGACCTCTTGCTTTCTTCATGGATGATATTTTTTATGTCATTCCATAATTCTTCTAGCTTTTGGTCAGTGGTGTTCAATGCATCAAATCTATTCTTTAGATGGTCTCTAAATTCAGGAAGGATATATTCAAGGTCATATGTTGGCTCTTGTAGACTTAATTGTCTTCAACTTCAAGTTGAACTTGCATATGAGCAGTTGATGGTCTATTCCACAATCAGCTCTTGGCCTTGTTTTGGCTGAAGATACTGAGCTTTTCCATCTCCTCTTGCCACAGATGTAATCAATCTGATTCCTGTGTACTCTGTCTGGCAAAGTCCACATGTATAACCACCATTTGTATTGTTGAAAAAAGGTATTTTCAATGAGTAAGTTGTTGGTCTTGCAAAATTCTATCATGCGAGTTCCAGCATTATTTCTGTCAGCAAGGCCAAATTTTCCAACTACCGGTGATTCTTCTTTGTTTCCAACTTTTGCATTCCAGTCACCAGTGATAATTAACACATCTTGATTGCATGTTCTGTCAATTTCAGACTACAGAAATAGATAAAAATCTTCAACTTCCTCATCTTTCACTTTGGTGGGTAGGGTTAGGTATACTTTAGTCTTCAAAGTGACATCTGTACTCTTTAACATTTTAAAGAGGTCTTTTACAGATTTGCCCAATACAATAAAGGAGCTCTGGTGGCATAGTGCCTAAGGCATTTGACTGTTAAGCAGAAGGCTGGCAGTTCAAACCCACCAGCCATTCCTCAGAAGGAAGAGATTGGGCGATCTACTTCCGTAGTGATACTGCCTCAGAAACCCAGGAAGGGGTCACTATGGGTCAGATCCAACTCAACAGCGCATGATTTCTTGATAGTTGCATCCATGCCCACAGATCCAAGTAAAATGAAGTCCTTGACAACTTCAATTTTTTCTCCATTTGTCATCATGTTGTTTATTAGTCCAGCTGTGAGGATTTTTGTTTTATGTTGAGATGTAATCCAAACTGAAGACTATAGCCTGATCTCCATCAGTAAGTGCTTCAAGTCTCTTTGTCACTCTCAGCAAGAAAGGCTGTGTCATTTGCATATCACAGGCTTTTAATGAGTCTTCTTCCTCCCATGCTGATGCCATGTTCCTCTTCGTATAGACCAGCTTCTTGGATTATGTGCTCAGCGTACAGATTGAATAAGTATGGTGAAGAATACAAACCTGATGCACATCCTTCCTGATTTTAAACCAAGAAGTATCCCCTTGTTCTGTTCAAACGACAGCCTCTTGGTCTGTGTACAGGTTCCTCATGAACACAATTAAGTGTTCTGGAATTCCCATTCTTTACAATGTTATCCATAACTTGCTATAATCCACATAGTAAAATGCCTTTGCAAAATCAATAAAACATAGGTGAACATCTTTCTGGTATTCTTCACTTTCAGCCAAGATCCACCTGGCATGAGCAATATTTCTCACTCTACATCCTCTTCTGAACCTGGCTTAAATTTCTGGAAATTTCCTGCCAATATACTGCTGCAATCATTTTTGGATTACCTTCAGCAAAATTTTACTTAATTTGGTATTAATGATATTGTTCAATAATTTCTATATTCTGCTGGATCACCTTTCTTTAGAATACGCACAAATATGATTCTCTTCCTGTCGGTCACCTAGGTAGCTGTCTTCCAAATGTCTTAGCACAGACAAGTGAACACCTCCAGTGCTGCATCTGTTTGTTTAAACATCTCAATGGATATTCTAACAATTCCCTCTTTTTCATCAATTGCTTCTATGCAGCTTGGACTTCTTCCTTCAATACCATTGGTTCTTGGTCATATGCTACCTCCTGAAATGGCTGAACATCAACTAATTCTTTTTGGTAAAATAACTCTGTGTTCCTTCCACCTTTTTGTTTTTGTTGATGTTTCCTGCATCATTCAATATTTTGCCATAGAATCCATCAATACTGCAATGTGAGGCTTGAATTTTTCTTCATTTCTTTCAGGTAAAGAAATGCCGAGTGTCTTCTTTCCTTCTGATTTTCTAATTCAAGGTCTTTGCACATTTCATCATAATACTTTACTGTCTTCTTGAGCTGCCCCCTTTGAAATCTTCTGTTCAGCTCTTTAATTTCATCATTTCTTACATTCACTTTAGCTGCTCTGTGTTCAAGAGCAAGCTTCAGAGTCTCTTCTGACATTCATTTTGGCCTTTTCTTCTTTTCCTGTATTTTAATGACCTTTTGCTTTTTTCAAGGATGATGTCCTTGATGTCATCTCACAACTTATCTGGTCTTTGGTCACTGGTTTTCAATGCATCAAATCTATTCTTCAAATACTCTCTAAATTCAGGTGGGATATACTCAAGGTTGGACTTGGACCCTCATGGACTTGTTTCAATTTTTTTCAACTTCAACTTGCATATGAGCAATTGATGGTCTGTTTCACAGTTGGCCCCTGGCGTTGGTCTAACTGTTCTCCATTGTCTCTGCCAAATGGGCAAGGAGGCATGGCATCTTCTGACCTTCTTGAACTACACACGAAGAGAACAGAATCACCAGCAGCAGCCCAAGACCTGCTCTTATGAGGCCACACATGTCGCCACCCTCCAACCTTCTTACTAACCTTGTCACCAACTGTTCCTCCCATGGCACCCACTACCTCTCTGCTGGGTTCAATAATTCACTGCAGTGGCCACACAGAACTCACAGATTATGGGGTTTATTAGGGAAGCAACAGGCTACAATTCAAATTCAGGAATGCACTCAGTCTCTCGCAGCCAGCAGTCTCTCTCAGTCTCTCTCTCTCTCTCAGCAGTGTGTGTTTCTCGGCATCTCTCTCAGCAGTACATCTCTCTCTCTCTCAGCAGCATGTCTCCCTCATGTATCTTAGCAGCACATTTCTCTCAGCAGCATGTCTCTCAGCCAGCAATCAGAGGGGCTCCTTCTGCTTCTATGAGGGCTACTTTTGAGACTGGCAGAGTGGCCAAACTAACCAATCCCAACATCAGAATTCTATACAACTGATAGAGCGTGAACTTCCCAGAAGACTACTTTCTGCCATTCACAACAGAAATGCCCCAGGTCGATAACTTTTAACAATCAGAAGCTACTCAGTTGCTCATGGATAATTCCACCTTGGTGTTTACAAACACGCTAAAAAAGACCTATTATCTAATTTACTACACCTTGGTCTCCTTCTACAGATGTAATTTATTTGACTGCTGTGTATTCCATCTGGTGAAATCCATGTATATACTTGCCACTTATGTTGTTGGAAAAAGGTATTGACAACGAATAAGTTGCTGGTCTTACAAAATTCTGTCTTTCCATCTCCAATATAATTTTCTATCACCAAAGCCTTATTTTCCAACTACAGATGCTGCTTCGTTGTTGCCAACTTTCACACTTCAATCCAAGTAATTTATCATATATCTTGATAGCATGTTTGATCAATTTCTGACTGTAGAAGTTGATAAAAATCTTCAATTTCTTCATTTTTGCCTTAGTGGTTGATGCATAAATTTGAGTAACAGTCATATTAACTGGTCTTCCTTATAAATGAAGGTATATTATGCTATCATTGACAACACTGTACTTTAGATCTTGAAACATTCTTTTTGACAATGAATGTGACACCATTCCTATTCCATGTGTCATACGCAGTATAGTACACCATATGACTGTCTGATTCAAAATGGCCAACACCAGTCCACTTCAGCTCAGTAACGCCTAGGATATTGACCTTTATGCATTCTATTCCATTTTTGACAATTTCCAATTTTCTAAGATTCATACTTCATACATTCCATGTTCCAATTATTAGTGGATGTTTGCAGCTGTTTCTTCTCATTTTGAGTTATTCCACATCAGCAAATGAAGATCCCAAAAGTGCAGTCAATGTCACGAGACAGAATGTATATGAACTGCTCTATAGAAAAAGAATTTTCTCTGTAAACATTTACCCAAATCACAATAAAAATTAAAGGGAAAAAAAAGGTTCCCAAAGTGTTAATATAAGGTCAACTATACTTTGAGGAGTAGCTCTGGTAGCATAGTGCCTGGGGCACTTGCCTGCTAATCAGAAGGCTGGTGGTTCAAACCCACCAGCCACTCCTCGGAAGGAAGATTGGGTAATCTACTTCTGTAGTGATATTGTCTCGGAAACCTAAGAAGGGGTCACTATGAGTTGAGGCTGACTTGATGGCACTAACAAAAACAACAACATACTCTGAGGAGGCAGGTCTTCCCAAGTCATATTTTGACTAACTTCCAACTTGAGGTGCTCATCTTCCAGGACTATATGAGACAATGTTTCCCTGCTATTCATAAAGTTTTCAGTGGCCAATTTTTTCAGAAGTGAACCTGGCCATGTCCTTGTTCCTGGTCTGTCTTAGTCTGGAAACTGTGCGGAAATGTGTCCACCAATGGGTAACCCCGCTGGTATCTGAAATACCAGTGGCAAAGCTTCCAGTATCACAGCAACACTCAAGCCACCACAGTACAACAAACTGACAACCACAGTGGTATCGTGTACCAGGACAATTTAAATATAAAACTGTGAACTTAATAACACTGTTGACTTACCAAAATTATCACAGGTAATTTCTTTCCTACTTGTTGTTGTAATAACAAATTTCTCTTCCAGTGAAATGCCGAGTGTCTACACAAAATAAGAGGAATAAAATTAAATATTATCCATAGGTGATAAATTCACAACTTAAATTTGTTAAGAATATAAAAATACTGATAGTATACTATCATCTTACTACATTCCTTTGTCTAGAAAATATAAGACTATGTTTTTTATGAGTATGTGGGGCTCATTTAACTCTATTCTCTTTGTATAAACCTGAAACATTTAATAAGAAAATTTCTAGTTTAGAACATACTGTCATAGACCAGTACAAGATAATACAGGACTTGAAACAGACCCACACACATATTTACAAGGGGCTTGGCAAACAGCAGTATCCGCATTACAAATATTTGAGAAGAAAACAAACTACTGAATAAATTATACTGAGACGATTAGCTAACCTCATGGAAATAGATCAAATCCTCATATCATCATACACAAAAAATAAATTCCAGGAGAATTAAAGCAGCTGCATATCAATGTAAAACTTAAGAAAAAACACAGACCAATTTTGAGATTGTGACAATGAATTCTGAAAAGATGTAAGAAGTATATGCAATAAAGGAAAAGACTGAAAAACATGAAAAGATATTCAACCTCACTATCAAAGAAATTAAAATAACTTGATTACCATATCCATCACACTGGCAAAAAAATTAAGTTGTAATAATACCAAGTGTTATGTCCTTGTATAGGGAAATAGGACCTTACACATTGCTGACAGTGCTGAAACAATTTCACATACTTTAATAAACTTAAACATATTCACATCCTAGGTTAATTCCACTTTACAGAAAAAGTAGACACGAATATAAATTGATTGGAATAAGAGTCTATTCATGTATCAGAAATAAAAATTTATGTTACAGATTTTCATTGTTTTTATCTAACTGTGACTGTAATTTCCTTTTCAGTCCATTACTTTTTCTACAATGTCCCAACCGTAATATCCTGGGCTTATACATCCTATAAAACCTAAAATTTTTTATGGTTACTGAAAAACTATGTGCCAAAACAAATCTGTAAGATCTATGTACATCTGAAATGTGTTTATATAGAAGTATTCAATACTCTTCATAAATCTATTATATTCTATAAAACACATGACTTATTTATTTTGTTTTGCTTTCTTCATTTAAGGAGCTCTGGTGGTGTGATAATTAAGGCACTTGGCTGCCAACCAAAAGGTCAGTAGTTCAAACCCACTAGCTGCTCTGAGGGAGAACAAAGACGTGATCTGCTTCCATAAGGATTTACAGCCTTGGAAACACTACGGGGCACTTTGACTCTGTCTTACAGGGTCGCTACAAATTGGAACCTTCTCAATGGTAGTGGGTTTGGTTTCGGTTTTTTATTTTAAAATTATTATCCCTCATTATGCTTTTATTCAAGAAATAGTACCTTCCACTATGTTTCTGGTGGAAAATCTATCTTATTAAACTGAAATCTTTCATATACTTGTAGTAACCCGGCCATGAAGAGACACACTCTAAGTATTTGTATATGAAAGCAGGATAAAATTCTATTCAAGCAAGAGTCTTAACTATGCTTATTCATTTTCACAACAGAATATCAATCACACTTTTTCCTGAGTTAATTTTTAAAGCATATAGATCCATCCTTACTTGGCATACAAAATCCCTGTCCTCCATGTCTTTGGTCAACTACAAAATGCCTTCTGTCCTCTCTCCAAAGTTGGTTTTAAGAAATTTTTTAAAAGGCTAACTAACTTGCAGTTCATAAAATCTCTAAATACTTCAAATTTCCTCCATGGATCAAGTTCAATGAGAAGCTACATACTTTAGAGCACTGCTCTACAACTCAGCAAATTAGTCTTTAATGATTTGTGCTTGGAAATTGTACTCTATGACTGAGTCCCTAAATTACCCTGAGATCAGGAACATCCAATACTATTAATGGATTATTTCCTGAGAGAGAAATTTCAACAAAAATTTATGTGGTTACTGGTTAAAGCAGTTTATATTATGCAAAATAATATACACTCTAGTTTGCATTAAAGGATAGGTTAAGACCCTTATCTGTAATGATTCTATTTATCACTCAAGATTTACAAGAAATCTAGGGAGAGGATTTCTAGGAAAATGGCAGAAGAGTCAGACAAGATACACAGACCCTCATCAACAAAGAAAAGAGAAACCAATTGCCACAGATACAAAAGATATTCCTGGAGCCCTGAACATTGAAAGGAAGGATACAGAAGTAGATTAAACACCAACTAGTAGAAGAACCTGGATGAAAACCGTGAATGAGGATACAAAGAGAGCTGCGGTCTGTCAGCGATCCTGATGGCACAGTTTGAATACTTCCAAGTGGTGTAAAAAAAACAAAAATAAAACTCACAGCTGTCAAGTTGTTACTGACATAACGACCCTCCTTGGGATTCCAGGGCAGTATCCCTACCAAAGTAGACTGGCCAATCTTCCTTCTGAGGAGTGGCTGGTAGGTTTAAATCACCATCCTTCTGGTTAGCACTTAAATGCCTTAAGCGCAGAAAATTAACCTAAAAATCGGTTCTGCTCGCCAAAGGCTGCATGGACTACAACACCGGTGACTGACAACTAAAAAAGGACAGCAAAGGAGGAGATAAACTGAGCTGTGGCTTTCAGCTGTCCAGATGGTGCAGGCATTTTGAGTGGTTACAAGTGGTGTGGCCATTTTGAATATTTAAAGTGGGAATGTTCCCGTTCAGATCGCAGGGACCTAAGAATAGGTTCTGTTTGCTGGGGACAGCACAAACACACACATGGTTGACAACCAGAAAGTGTATGTTTTTTGTCCTCCTGTTTTTACTTTTTTAGTGGTTTTTTTGATTGTTGTTTTTGTCTAACTGAGTAGGAGGCTGCAACTGTGCCAAAACGACCCAACCATACTTGCACTTCCTCCTGAGGAAGGACCATCACTTGCTTCTAGATCAACTGGCCAATGATACATGGCAGCCAATACAAGTCTGATCACCCTTCACTACTCTTCACAAACAGCTAAGAGATATATGAACCTACTCTCATTCTCTACCACACCCACCACAACATAGGTGGTGAGTACATAAGTGCTGCCAACTAGTGAACAGAGAGGCACAGTATCCTGCTTATTCAGATGTATCAAAAGAAAATAAATATCATGGGTGAATCACTCCAACATACAATCATCAATTAAACAGAAATCCAACACCACAATGAAACAGAGACAACAGACCATCACAGTCTACACAAAGAAGCAAGATAAAATAGTAGATACAAGGGACCAGGATACAAATGCAGAAAATATCCATGAGGAAGATGCAGCACTAGAACTCCCTGATAAGGAATTCAAACAAATTATATTTAGGTACCTTCAATGGACTGAGACAGATCAAGGAAAACACTGACAAATTAAGGAAAACACAGAAAAAACCCTAGAACAATTTCAGAAGACAATATAAGAACAAAATGAAAAATTAGAAATAATACAAAATCTACACATAAAAATCGAGAATATTAATAATAAAATTTCAGAAAGAGATAACACACTGAATGGTTAAAGAGGCAGAATCAAATCAATGGAAGACAAAATTAGTAAAAGTGAAGATAAATACCTCAATGCTACTGTGGTAAGGGATCAATCAGAAAAAAGATCAAAGCAAAATGAAGAAAGCCTAAGATTCATGTAGGATGATACCATCAAGAGGACTGACCTATGTGTAACTGGAATTCCAGAACAGGAAGAGACAAAGGAAACCACAGAGAAAATTGTCATAAATTTGTTGGAAGAGAATTTCCATGGTATGATGAAAGATGAGACTATATCCATTCAAGAAATCCAACGACCCCCAAACAGAAGAGACCCCAAAAGAAAATCACCAAAACATACCATAATCAAACTCACCAAAATCAAAGGCAAAAAAAAAAAACCCTGAAAACAGCACAAGAAAAATGAAGAGTTACCTACAAAAGGAACCAAAAGTTGAAGCTCTGATTTCTCGGCAGAAACCATACAGGCAAGACGACAATGGGATGGTATATACAAAACCCTGAAAGAAAAAAATTTCCAATCGAGAATTATATATCCAGCAAAATTGTCCCTGGAAAATATGATGGTGAATTAGAACATCTCCAGATGAAATTAAGGGAATTTGTTAAAACCAGACCAACTATACCAAGAGATGCTAAAGGGAGTCCTTTGGACAGAGAACCAACAATAGCAAACAACAACCAACCATTAACACACATGATGACATAATCCAGAAACCAATTCAGCTATCGGAGTATACAAAGTAAAATAAGCTTACAAGACTGTAAACAGGGAGCCAGAGACTCAACTGGTAAATGAATACAATTACAAACCAAAAAGAGGAAAAAACTGTGTAGTTTCAGAACTTCTAAATGGTGAAGAAGTCAAGACAACTGCAAGATAGAATGCACTATTCTAAACTTGGGAAGAAAATTATAAATCACAGGGTAACCTCAAAGAAAAATAATAAACCTTCACATCAGAATATAAAAGAGGATGAGCACAGATTCATAGCAAATACTGAAACAGCACCAATGAAAGAAATGATAACAAGATTCATAAACATAATGAGTTTACACAGAAAATTATATGAACAAAGAAATTAGTAACACCACAAAAAAACACATAACAAACTGACAGCAACAAATTCATACTTGTCAATAATTACACTGAATGTCAATGGATTAAATGCACCGCTCATGAGACAGCAGCAGACAGGATAAGAAAATATAACCCATCAAAATATGCTGTTTATAAGACACAAATCTTAGAAACAAAGACAAACACAGACTAAAAATCAAAGGTTGGAAAAAGATATATCAAGCAAATGGTAATCAAAAAAGAACAAAAGTGGCAGTGTTAATTTCTGATAAACCTGACTTTAAGACCAAAGAAACCATAAGAGACAAGAAAAGACAATATGTAATGAGTGAAAGACTGAACGACAGAACATAACCATAGCAATATCTATACACCCAATAAAATAAACTTTAACAGAATTGGAAAGAAAAATACATGACTTCACAGTCATAGCAGGAGACTTTAATACACCACCTTCAATGGAAGACAGAACAACTGGAAAAAAAATCAATAAAGACACAGAAGAACTAAACAATACAATCAACCAACATGACCTTACAGACATCTACAGAGCACTTCACCCAACAATAGAATAACATACATTCTTTTCAAGTACACATGGAACATTCCGTAGGACACACCATAGCTTAAGCCACAAAGAAAGCCTAATAAATTTTAAACCACTGAAATACTGTAAAGCATCTTCTCCGGTCAAAATATAAAATTAGAAATCAACAACAGGAAGATCAACAGAAAAAGAGCAAACACAGGAAACTCAATAATACCCTCCTTAAATACCGGGTAACAGAAGAAATAAAAAATGAAATTAAAAAATTCCTTGAATCAAATGAGAATGAAATCACAGCATACCAAAATCTTTGGGACATGCCAAAAGCAGCAATCAGAGAGAGCAATTTATAGCAATAAATGCACACATTAAAAAAAAAAAAAAGAAGAACCAAAATCAACAACTTAACTCAACATGTACAAAAATTAGAAAAAGAGCAGCAGTAAAAGCCTACAGTTACCAGAAGAAAAGAAATAATAGATTCAAGCAGAAATAAACGAAACAGAAAATGGAAAGACAATAGTAAAAAAATCAACAAGACCAGAAGTTGTTTTTTGGAAAAGAGTAATAAAATTGACAAACCACCGGCAAACTCAACAAAGGAAAAGAGGGAGAGAACACAAATACCATGAATAAGGAACAAATTGGTCAATATCACAACAGAACTGAAATAAAAACAGTAATATTGGGGTACTATGAAGGAGCCCTGGTGGTGTAGCACGTGAGGCATTTGATTGCTAACCAGAAGGCTGGTGGTTCAATCCCACCAGTCACTCTTTGGAAGGAAGATTTGGCAATCTATTTCTGTAGTGATATCGCCTCGGAAACCCAAGGAGGGGTTACTATTGAGTCGGATCTGATTTGACAGCAATGAGTTTCTGGGGTTTTTCTAATGTAGAATTGTACTCCAACAAATCTGAAAACCCAGAAGAAATTAAGAGATTTCTAGAAACATGCTACTTACCTAAATTAACACAAACTGAGATGGAAAATTTGAACAGACCAATAACAAAGGAAGAAATAAAACAAGTCATGAAAAAGTTACCAACAAAAAAAAGTCCTGAATGAGACAGTTTCACTGGAAAATTAAATCAACATTCAACAAAACCTACTCAAACTATTCCAGAACACAGAAAAGGATGGAATCCTCCCAAATTCATTTTATAAAGAATAACCTTGATACCAAAACCAGGCAAAGACATGACTAAAAAGAAAAACTACAGACCGATATTCCTCATGAATACAGATGCAAAAATATTCAACTAAATCCTAACCAATAGATTCCAACAACATATATATATAAAAAAAAAAAAATATTAGGAAGTGGGTTTCATACTGGGTATGCAAGGATGGTTCAACATTAGAAAAACAGTCAATGTAATCCATCAGATAAGTAAAACGAAGAAGAAGAACCACATGATCATTTCAATTGATGCAGAAAAGGCAGATGATAACATTACTGATAAAAACTCTCAGAATCTAATAGGAACAAAAGGGAAATTCACAACATAATAAAGGGCATAACCAAAAGCCAACATTAAGCTAAATGGAGATACACTGAAACTATTCCATTCATGAATGAGAACCAGACAAGGATGCCCTTTATTACCACTTCTACTCAACATTGTATTGGAAGTTACAGCTGGGGCAATAGGCAAGAACGGGAAATCAAAGGCATCTAAATTGGTAACTGTGGTAGTTATGTTTGTGTGTCAACTTGGCCGGGCCTGGCTGAGTGGCTGGGCAGCTGGTGGTACTTATTCCCCATGATGAGACTAGCAATCAACTCCATGGTGGGATCTACCACAAGCAGCTGCCTTTGGGATGTGATCTGCTTCCTGTATTTAAGGAGAAGCCTTGGGAATGGTCTCTTGCCTATGGCACGCTTGGAACCTGCATGTAGCCATGTCGTTGCTCACCAGCCTGCTATGCTCTGCCAACCTTGGAACTTAAAATAGACTTAAGTTAATGGCCTGCCGTCTGGTTTGGTGACATTGGGACTGTGCCTACTTGTCAACCTTGGGGCTTCTCAGCCTCAGCAGCAAGCAGCTGTCTGAGTGAAGAAATGCACCTAGCTCCAGAGGGCTGGGAGCAGGAGGCAGAGTTGGACCCCAAGAATGATGGGCTTTCACCCATCCCCTAGAGCTTGGCACTTTGAACTTGGACTTAAAGTCTCCAAATTATGAGAATAAACTGTTTGTTAAGGCCATCCCATTTGTGGTACATTTCTTGTCAGAGTGGCACTAGGTAACCAGAACAGTAAGGAAGAAGTAAAACTATCCCTGTTTGATCATGATATGATCCTGTACATAGAAAACCAAGAGATTTACCAAGAAAACTACTGGAGGAGACTTCCAGTAAGATGGCGAATAGGCAGAAAGACTACACAGACCCTCTTCAACAAAAAAAAGGGGAACCAATTAACACAGATACAGAAGATAATCCTGGAACCCTGAGCCTTGAAGGGAAGGATATAGAAATGGATTAAACGCCAACTAGCAGAAGAATTTGCATGAAAATACAAAAAAGGAGACATGCAGAGCTGCGGGCTGGCAGAGATCCTGGGAGAGCCTGATGGCATGGCACAAACAGCTTGGAGAGTGCCGAGTGGTGGTTGGACCTAAGAATTAATCTAAAAATCAGCCCTGCTAGCCAGGGACTGCATGGAGGACTGTTCTGGTGGCTAGGGAATAAAAGGTGAAGGACCAGTGAAGAGAAAGGCGGGCTGAGCTGTCGACTTTTGCCTGTCCAGAGGGTGCAACCATTTTGAATGTTTACAAGAACTTGACCATTTTGGATATTTAAAAAGACAGCACTCTCCCAGATTCCAAGGGCTTAAGAACATGTTCTGCTTGTGAGTAACCACAAGGACACTGCAGACCTGGACGACTGAAAAGGTACAACATTCCCCTTGTTACTCTTATACCCCACACCCCTTGCTGAACGGAGGTAGGCCATCCCCCACTCCCACCCACCTTCTGGGCCCACAGGAACTCCATCCCAGTCTGTGCGCACAGGTGGAGCCTGGGTGCCCTGCCCTACCTCCCTACAGTTTTTTCTTCTGGTTTATACTTTGCTTGTTTTTGTCTGTTTGAAAACTATTACTATTAGTAATACTTTTGTCCTTTTTACTATTATTCTTTATTATTCCCCTCCCAGGTCCTGGTTTTCAGCTCTTTTTCTTTTCCCTGTTCCTGGTTGCATATATATGGTTTTTGTTTTGTTTTGTTTTCTTCTTTTTTTTTCTTGTGGTTAACCCCGTTCCTTGCTTTTCTTTTTCCATTTTTCCGTTGTTGTTTTATTTTTTTCATAATTTTCCTCTACATTTTTTCTCTTATTGCCTTA
>NW_006921615.1:5533744-5534488 GCF_000298275.1 Orycteropus afer afer
TTTTTGTCCATGTGCTTTTAGTTTTTTGATGGTTATTCATTTGTTATTTTTGTCTAATTGAGTGGGAGACAGCAACAGTCCCCATAAGACACAACTACACTCACATCTCCTACAACTTCATTTACTGAGCCAGAGCGACACCTCCTTCTCCATCAACAAGCCACTGATAAAAAAAAAAAAACACCAAGAAGAGCCTGATTCATCCTTAGCTGCTCTTCACAGACAGTTAACAAAGATCTAAATTCAATAACACCACAATGTTTTAGTGATGACAGATCATCACAGTCCACACAAAGAAGCAAGGTAAAGTGGAAGACAAGGGAACAGGATACGGATCCAGAACACATCCCTGAGGAATAAGCAGCATTGGAACTCTCTGAAAAGAAATTCAAAAGAATGATATTTAGGTATCTTCAAAGGATTGAGAGACAGACCAAAGAAAACACAGAAAAAACCCTAGAAGAATTTTGGAAGAAAATAACAAAATAAATGAAAAATTAGTAATGATTCTAAATCTACAGATACAAATCCAGAAGATGAATACTAAATTGTCAGAATTAGATAACACATTGGAAAGGCAAAGGAGCATAACTGATGCAATGGAAGGCAGAATTAATGAGATTGAAGACAAAAACCTGAATGCTTCTTTGGAAAGGGATCAATCAGAAAAAAAAAGATCAAAACAAAATGAAGAAAGCCTAAGGTTCATGTGGGATACCATCAAAAGGACTAACCTACGTGTCA
>NW_006921615.1:5544357-5606629 GCF_000298275.1 Orycteropus afer afer
ACAACACATAACAACAATACATGGCATAAATAGACCATCAACCATAACCCAAAACGCACAAACAGCTGAAGATCAACTAGATGAATGAGACCTTCTAAAAATTAAATTTTTATGTGCTACAAAAAATTTCTCCCAAAGACTAAAAAGGGAAGTTACAGATTGGGAAAAAATATTTGGCAAGGACATACCTGACAAGGGACTCATCTCTAAAATTTATAGGAAACTCCAACACCTCAACAACACAAGAAGACAAACAATCTAATTTAAAAATGGACAGAAAACATGAATAGACAATTCACTGAAGCGGATATTCAGCCAGCCAATAAACATGTGAATAAATAAATGTTCATGATCATGAGGCATTAGAGAGATGCAGATCAAAACAAAAATGAGATACCACTTTGCCCCAGCAGTAATAGCAAAGTTCAACAAGACAGAAAGTAACAAACGCTGGTGAAGATGTGAAGACATTGGGACTCTCGTACACTGCTAGTCAAACTATCAAATGTGGAAAGCAGTATGGTGATTCCTTCAAAAGTTGGAATTAGAAATACCATTTGATCCAGCAATTCCATTACTAGGTATAAATCCTGAAGAAGTGAGAGTCAGGACAAGAACAGATATATTCACACCCATGTTCATCGCAGAACTATTCCCAATAGCAAGGAGATGTAAACAACCTAACAGGAGAATGGATAACCAAACTATGGCACATACACAGAATGGAATACTGTGCACAACACTAATGAATAATGTAGAATCTGCATATCACAGCAAACGTGGACGAACTTAGAGGACGTTATTGTTGTTGTTGTTGTTATGTGCCATCGAGTCGGACCCAACTCATAGCGACCCCTCCTTGGGTTTCTGAGGCAGTATCACTACGGAAGTAGATTGCCCCATCTTCCTTCTGAGGAGTGGCTGGTGGATTTGAACCGCCAGCCTTCTGGTAAGCAGTCAAGTGCCTTAGCCACTATGCTACCAGAGTTCCCAGAGGACGTTATAACTGAGTGAAATAAGTTAATCACAGAAGGACAAATATTGACTAATTCACTAGCATAATAAGTCAAGGAAATGTTTATAGATGGAAGGGAACTTTCCTTGTTGGTTATCAGGGATAGAAGGGGAGGGAAGGAACATTGCTAGATAGGTAGAGACAAATACTGATACGGGTGAAGGGAAGGGAAATGTACCAAATATAAGAGATCAACACAGTGGCAATGAGGAAGAAGACGACATAGAGAGGTACAGACAACAAAGACGAACCCTTTTGCATGTACAGTACCTCACTGGCAAACACTGATCTAGGGTGGATAGATGGGTGACAGGCTGAATAAGCAAGTTTGCCTAGACAGGGGGCAGTACACCCATGAACATGTATAAAGTTGGCAGACAATGTTTCTACAAATGTATTTCTATGTGCTATAAGAATGTACAGGTGCATACTAGAGCTGACAAGGTACAAGGTTGTGGTGACTTCTTGGCCAAAGCTAGAGACCCTGAGAGAGTGAGTAGTGGGACGTATGGGCTTGGGACCATGGTCAAAGGGGACACCAACCTCATCTGGCATACTATACCGCACAAAATTCTACATCCTACTTTGGTGAGTAGTGACTGGGGTCTTAAAAGCTTGTAAGCAGCCATCTAGATGAAATAGTGAGTCTCTTCTAATCCAGAGCAAAGAAGAATGAAGAAAACCAAAGATGCATGGAAATAATCAATCCAAGAGATTGGTAGACCATGCGATCCTCAGCCTGTATGATGAGACCAGAAGAACTAGACAGTGCCCAGACACCAATGTCAACCACTCAGAGAGGAGGATCAATGCAAGAGATGCTGGACAGCGTGGGAGAATAATGTGGAACAAACTCAAAATCATTTAAAAAACAAAACAGGTTTGCTGGTCTGATAGAGCCTGGGGAGACTCCTGAGACTACAGCCCCCAGATACCCTTCAGGTCTGGAACTAAACTCACTCCTGTGACTTCCAGTCAAACAATAGACAGGCATAAGTGGTGAACATTTACATCAGGGAGATACACTCCTTGTAGCAATCAATTGTGGGAAAACAAAAGAGCAATGTTTGCACAGGGAGGCAGTCTGGTGATAGTGGGGGGTGCATAGGAGAGAAAGACACAGGTGGTGCCTGGCTACCAATGTCAACCACTCAGAAAGGGATCAAATCTGGTACCACTGGACAGAGTGGGAGGCAGAATGTGAATCAAATTCAAAAACACAAAAATGACCAGAATTGTTGGTCACAGAGAGACCCGTGGAACCCCTGAGACTATGGCCCTGGGTTACCCTTCAGGTCTAGAAATGGACTCACTTACATGGATTGGCTCTCAGCCCAACAGGAGAAATATGTACATAAAAAACACCTATCCCAGGTCGATGCACTCACCTACTCTAGGGAGATGCACCCCTTGGCTCAATCAGCCATGAGACTCCAAAGGGGTAGCACTCACATAGAGGAAAAGCTGGACAGACAGGATACATGGATGAGAAGATCATGGGAATGGAGTGGTCATAGCTGGGAGAGGGGAGAAAAGTTTTTTATGGTTGGGGACAGTAATAGGGGCCATGAAATCAGATGTGCATGAACTGTTGAATGTAAAACAAGTTTGCTATGCAATTCTGTGCCTAAAAATAAAAAAAGAAATCTAGGGAGCAAATTTTTCTCAAATCTTAATTATCAGGAAATGCTTTGATTCTCCTAGCAGTCAGAATAGTTTTATTTTATGGACAATGTGAATTTTTTTTTTTTTTTAATCAGTTCTATTTCTTTGTTTTGACTACTAGGAAACCAAAGCCGATATCATGGCTCAGCATTGCTCACAGTCTAAGTTACTATCAAATGTACTTCTATTTATTTAGGTTCTATATTATATGGGAGCTCTGGTAGCATAGTGGCTAAGACACTTGCCTGCTAACCAGATGGCTGGCGGTTCAAACCCACCAGCCACTCCTTGGAAGGAAGGTTGGGCAATCCTACTTTCGTAGTGATACTGCCTCGGAAACCCAAGGAGGGGTCGCTATGAGTCGGGGCTGACTCAACGGCACATAACAACAACAACAACAACATATTATCTCCATTTACTTTTCTTTTCATCTATTGGTATTTTTAACATACTACACATATACATATATAAGTGAAGTCCCTGGGATGCAAACAGTTAATATTCTTGCCTGCTGCTGTTGCTGTTAGGTGCCATCGAGTAGGCTATGACTCATAGCAACCCTATGCACAACAGAACAAAACACTGCCCGGTCCTGTGCCAGCCTCATAATACTTGCTACACCCAAACCCATCTTTGCAGCCACTGTGTCAATCCATCTCGTTGAGGGCCTTCCCCTTTTTCGGGTAACCCTCCACTTTACCAACCATATCCCTTCCCAGGGAATGGTCCCTTCTGACAACATGACCAATGTAGGCGAGAGGAAGTCTGGCCATTCACACTTCCAATGAGCATTCCCGCTATACTTCTTCCAGGACAGATTTGTTTGTTCTTTTCACAGTCCATGGTACTTCTAGTATTCTTCACCAACACCACAATTCAAAAGCATCAACTCTTCTTTGGTCTTTCTTATTCACTGCACAGCTCTTACATGTATATGAGGCAACTGAAAGTACTATGGATTGGGTTAAGCACATCTAGTCTTCAAGAAGACATCTTTACTCTTCAGCACTTGAAAGAGGTCTTTTGCAGCAGATTTTCCCAGTGCAATACATCCTCTGATGTCTTGACTGCTGCTTCCATAGGTGTCAATTGTGGAACCAAGTAACATCAACTCTTTGACAACTTTAATCTTTTCTCCATTTATCGGGATGCTGCTTATTTGGCCCAGTTGTAACACTTTTCATTTTCTTTATGTTGAGGTGTGTGACAGGTGGAGCTGTGTGTCAACTTGGCTGGACCACAATTCTGTTTGGTTTAAAATATTGTGGTGTGGATTGTTCCCACAATGGCATCGGATGTACATATTTTGAGCAGTCTGTTGAAAGGGAGTTTCCCTAGGGGTGTGGCCTACTTCCAATATATTTATGGATGTCGTGGGAAAACAGACACTTCTGTGGATCAAGATTCTGTTGTGCTGCCTGCCTACAACTGTCCATGAGTGAACAATCCACCATCCGGCCTGGAGATCTTGCATTCATCATTCGTTGGAGTCAACAGCCAGTATACTGCCTGCCAACCTTGAGCTCCTCAGCCCCTGCAGCTGCGTGAGTCGGGAAAAGCCTCCAGCTTGACGTTTGATCCAAGAACTTGGGACTTGCCAGCTTCTATAAGTGTGTGAGCCATCTTCCTAAAATAAATCTCTCTTTCTCTATATATAAAAGCTTTACTGGTTTTGTTTCTCTAGAGACCCCAGACTAACACATTTGGTACTGGGAGTGGTTCTACAGAGACTAAATCCTAAGGATGGGCTTCCTAAGTTGGTTCTCCAATTTGATTCATCTTAAAGGCACTGGTGACTCTTCCTCCATTAGTAAAGATGGCCCTGCTAATTCGTGGCATGAGGTAACAACATTAATATGCAAAATAGCACCACCAACAGATCAAGTACTACTGAGAAGTGAGGCTCTGGGTGTGATCGCATATTTGATACTTCTCTGCAATTTTGTCAGCATGAGGAGTATGAGGAAGCTGATGGGTTGGTCCTACTTACACTAGACAAAGTGATGAAAGAGCGAGATGAGTTCAGGGCTGCTGAATCACAGTTTAAGTGCCACATAAAAGACCTCACTGTTTCCAGTTGGGCTCTGAAAGAAAGCCTATTTCTTCTAGTAAGAGAGCTGAGCTGCCTAAAATCAAACCCAGCGTCTTATTGTAAGGGTGGCTGTATCCAATGCCAATTAAATTACCAACCCAGAATGGTGTCTTAAGTTAAAGTGAAAGCATTAATTGGGAAAAAATGGGAACCTAAAACATGGAATGGGGGCATATAGGCAGACAGGAAGTACAGGATGTTGTTGTTGTTGTTGTTATGTGCCGTCAAGTCGGCCCCGACTCATAGCGACCCCTCCTTGGGTTTCCGGGGCAGTATCACTATGGAAGTAGGATTGCCCAACCTTCATTCTAAGGAGTGGCTGGTAGGTTTGAACCGCCAGCCTTCTGGTCAGCAGGATGTGGAGCCTGTAAATTCTGTTGAATCCCTCCCATCTGAAAGTATTACTGTAAAACCATTATACCCTCAACCTCAGTTGGGTGGGATTAACACAACTTCCTGCTGGCTCATTGCCTGAGGCAGAGGCCATGGAAGACATTGTGGAACGTTCTCAGGAACTGCCCCAACCACCCACTGCTGCTGCTAGACTTATAACTAAAGTTAAGTCTAAGCGGGCCCCAAAAGGGGAAATACAAAGTGTGATTGAGGTGGTGGTACGCTACACCCAAAAAGACCTACTTGATTTTGCTAACATGTACAGACAGAAGCATGGAGAATATGTACGGGAATGGCTACTGAGGGTATGGGATAATGGGGCAAGGAACGTAACATTGGATCAGTCTGAGTTTATTGACTTAGACCCACTAAGTACAGATCCTTCATTCAATGTTTCAGCTCAAGAGGTTAGGAAAGGATCTACTACTTTATTTGGCTGGCTTACTGAAGCACGGATTATGCGGTGGCCTACCTAAGTCAAGCTGAAATACCAGACTTGCCTTGGTATAATGTAGAAGAAGGTATCTAGAGGCTTAGGGAAATTGGCCTGTTAGAATAGTTTAATCAGATTAGACCCCTAGAGACAGAAATGGAGAGTGCAGAGGGCACGACTTTCACAAGTACAGAGAGGAAGGAATATGTGAAGGGGGCCCCACACAGTCTTTGAAGACTGCTGTGATTACTATTTTATATAAGCCATATTTGACAGTGGGAACTGCCCTAATTGAAATAAGACAATTAACTACAATGGGGCTGACTGGACCCTATGGTAGCAGGGGCAAAGTGGCAGCAATAAATCAACAAAGTCAAGGTGGCGTGGTTATCATAATGGACAGCACAGTTGATACAGTAATCAGAATACTCTGACTAGCATGGAATTATGGCACTGGCTACTTAGTCATGGTGTTCCTAGTAGTGAAATACATGGCAAGTCTACTAAATATTTACTTGATCTGTATAGACAGAAGAATTCTGGGTCATGTGAACAGGAGCCTAGATTGAATTGCCAGAATACAGAGTCACAGCCTCTCAATCAATTCCCAGACTTGAGCCAGTTTACAGATCCACAACCCCTTGAATGAAGAGGAGGCCGGGTCCCTTTGAGGAAGGACCCCACTACATTGCCAAAAATCTATAATGTCAATCTTTCTCCCAGCCTTCCCCAAAGGGATCTGAGGCCTTTTACGAGATTGACTGTTCACTGGGGAAAAGGAAATAATCAGACTTTTCGGGGATTACTGTACAATGCCTCTGAACTGACACTAATTCCAGGAGACCCAAAGCATCATTGTGGCCCACCAGTCAGAGAGGGGGCATATGAAGGTCAAGTTATTGATGGAGTCTTAGTTAAGGTGCATCTCACAGTAGGTCCCCAAACCCATCTGTAGTGATTTCCCCAGTTCCAGAATGCATAATTGAAATAGATATACTAAGCAATTGGCAGAATTCCCACACTGCGTCCCTGACATGTGGAGTAAGGGCTACTATGGTAGGAAAAGCCAAATGGAAGCCATTAGAACTGCCTCTACCTACAAAGATAGTAAACCAAAAACAATACCACATCCCTGGAGGGGTTGCAGAGATTACTGCCACCATCAAGGACTTGAAGGATGGAGGAGTGGTAACTCCCACCACATCCCCATTTAATTCGCCTGTATGACCTGTGCCCAAAACAGATGGATCTTGGAGAATGACAATATATTATCGTAAATTTAATCAGGTGGTGACTCGCTGTTCCTCATGTGGTTTCACTGCTTAAGAAAATTAGTATATCTCTTGGTACCTGGTATGCAGGTAGTGATCTGGCTAATGCCTTTTTCTCAATACCAATTTCAAAGGACCATCAGAAGCATTGCCTTCAGCTAGCAAGTCCAACAATACACTTTCAAAGTGCTTCCTCAGAGGTATACCAACCCCCCAGCACTATGTTATAATTTAGTCCACAGGGATCTTGGCCGCCTTTCCCTTGCACAAGACATCACACTGGTCCATTATATTGATGACATTATGCTGACTGGGCCTAGTAAGGAAGAAGTATCGAGGACTCTAAACTTATTGATGAGATATATGCATGCTAGAGGTTGGAAACTTAACCCAACAAAAATTCAGGCACCTTCCACCTCAGTGACATTTCCAAGGGGCCAATGCTGTGGGGCATGTCAAGACATTCCTACTAAAGTGAAGGATAAGTTATTTTATCTGGCTTCTCCCACAACTAAAAAGGAGACACAATGTCTGGTGGGACTCTTTGGATTTTGGAGGCAACATATCCCTCATTTGGATGTGTTGCCACTACCTACTTACCAAATGACTCGGAAAACTGCTAGTTTTGAGCAGGGCCCAGAACAACAGAAGGCTCTGAAACAGGTTCAGGCTGCCGTGTAGGCTGCACTGACACTTGGGCCTTATGATCCAGCTGATCCAATGGTGCCTGAAGTGTCTGTATCAGATAAAGATGTTGTTTGGAGTCTTTGGCAGGTCCCTATTGGTGAATCACAATGCCAACTCAAGATTTTGGAGCAAAGCCCCGCCATCCTCTGCAGATAACTACTCTCCTTTTGAGAAACAGCTTTTGGCTTATTATGGGGCTTTAGTAGAGAATGAACGCCTAACCATGGGCCAACCAAGTCACCATGAGGCCTGAGCTGCCCATCATGAACTGACTGTTGTCTGCCACAGAGTCATAAAGTTGGACGTGCACAGCAGCACTCCATCATTAAATGGCAATGGTATATCAGAGATCAGGCTTGAGCAGGACCTGAAGGCACAACTAAGGTGGATGAGGAAGTGGCCCAAATGTCTACGGTCTCCACTCCAGTCACATTCCCTTTCCTCTCCCAGTCTGTACCTATGGCCTCATGGGGAGTTCCTAATGATCAGTTGACAAGGGAAGAAAAAACTCATGCCTGGTTTACAAATGGTTCTGCACGACATGCTGGCACTACTTGAAAGTGGACAGCAGCCACATGGCAGCCCCTTTCTGGGAGTTCCTTGAAGGATAGAACTTCAAGCAGTGCATATGGCTGCTCACTTTACATGGAAAGAAATGGCCAGATCTGATACTGTATACAGATTCATGGGCTGTGGCTAATGACTTGGCCAGATGGTCTGAGACTTGGAAGGAGCATGACTGGAAAATTGGTGACAAAGTTGGATGAGGAAGAGGTATGTGGATAGATCTCTCTGAATGGGCCAAAAGAGAAAAGATATTTGTGTCCCATGTGAATGCCCAACAAAAGATGTCCTTGGCAGAGGATGACTTTTAACAATTAGGTGGATAAGATGACACGTTCAGTGGAAACGAGCCATCCTTTTTCCGCAGCTACTCCTGTCATTGCTCCATGGGCTCATGAACAAAGTGGCCATGGTGGCAGGGATGGAGATTATGCATGGGCTCAGCAACATGCACTTCCACTTTCCAAGGCTGATTTGGCTACTGCCAGTGAGCGCTCAAATCCGCCAGCAGCAGACACCAACGAGTCCGCAATATGGAACCATTCCTTGGGGAGATCAGCCAGCAACCTGGGGGCAGGTTGATTACATTGGAGCACCTCCATCATGGAAAGGACAGCGTTTTGTTCTTATTGGAATAGATACTTATTCTGGATACGGATTCGCCTTCTCTGCATGCAAATGCTTCTACCAAAACTATCATCCATGGACTTACAGAATACCTTATCCACCGTCATGGTATCCCACACAGCATTGCTTCAGATCCTGATTACCAAGGGGAAATTGGATTGACATTACACAATGGAAGTAAAGAAGAATGTTGTTGTTGTTGTTGTTTGCCGTCGAGTCAGCCCGACTCATAGCGACCACTCCTTGGGTTTCCGAGGCAGTATCACTACGGAAGTAGGGTTGCCCAACCTTCCTTCCGAGGAGTGGCTGGTGGGTTTGAACCGCCAGCCTTCTAGTGAGCAGTCAAGTGCCTTAGGCACTTCTGGAATACAGGAGATTCTTTAGGATGTCTCTTAGTACCACCATGCTGTGATTAAAATCAAGGGAAATTACAGCAACCCAATTCTATATGATTACTAATGGCCCAGACCCTTAAGGAATGAAGGTTTCGGTAACCCCACCAGACAAAAAATCATGACCAGCTGAGGTGGAAGAAGGTAGTTCTGAATATCAGCTACCACCACGTGACCAGTTGCAGAAACAAGGACTGTGATTGTTGTATTTCTTCATTGTATATGGGCATCAAGTATTTTTGTTTCCTTCTGTTATGAACTGTGAAATGTAAATAAGGTTAATGCATTTTGGTTGTATGCATGTTACCGCATCATGTTAGGTGCAAATATGACTTTATAATTGTCCTTATTTGTTGTTGTTTTTATGTGCCGTCAAATAGGGCCCGACTCACAGAGACCCCTCCTTGGGTTTCCGAGGCAGTATCACTATTGCCCAACCTTCCTTCTGAGGAGTGGCTGGTGGGTTTGAACTGCCAGCCTTCTGGTTAGCAGCCAAATGCCTTAGGCATGTTCTTATTTAGAGGTTAAGAAGATGTGTACAACTGCCAAGTTGACCGGGGTGGACTGTAATAGCTGGAGTTGTGTGTCCACTTGGCTGGGCCACAATTCTGTGTGATTTCAGCAACTGTGGTGTGTGTTGTTCCAATGACACGATCAGATGTATATGTTTTGAACAGCCAATCCACTGAAAGGGAGTTTCCCTAGGGGTGTAGCCTGCTTCCAATATATTTATGGACATCCTGGGTAAAGAGACACTCTTCTGTGGATCAGGATTATGTTGTGCTGCCTACAACTGTTTGTGAGCAAGCAAGCCACCAATCAGCCTGGATCATGGATTCATCATTCACTGGAGTCAACAACCTTGAACTCCTCAGCCCCAGCAGCTGCATGAGTCAGGAAAAGCCTCCAGCTTGTCGTTTGATCCAGCTTCTATAAGTGTGTGAGCCATCTTCCTAAGATAAATTTCTCTTTTTCTCTCTATATAAGCTTTACTGGTTTTATTTCTCTAGAGAACCCAGTCTAACACAAGATGTAATCCATACTGCAGACTGTAGTCTTTAATCTTCATTAAATTAAGACCATGCGCTGGCCTTTTCTTTGGCTGGAAGTCAATTCCAGACCTGTTTTAAGTCACCTTTACTTTCAGCAAGCAAAGTTAATCCTGATGCCACATTCTTCTTCATATAGTCCAATTTCTCAGATTATTTGTTCAGCATATACATTGAGTAAGTATGGTGAAAGGATACAACCCTGACACACTCCCTTTCTGATTTTATTACATGCGGTATCCCCTTGTTCTGTTCAAATGACAGCCTCCTGGGTATGTGTACAGATTCCTGATGAGCACAGTCAAGAGTTCTGGAATTCTTTCTTCTCAATATTATTTATAATTTGTTATGGTCCACAGAATCAAGTGCTTTGCATAGTAAACAAAACACAAGCAAACATTTTTCTGGTATAAAGATTCTTGCCTGCTAAGGAGGTTCAAATCTACCCCCAGGTGCCTCAAAAGAAAGGGTGGTGATCTACTTGTAAAAAATGAACCACCGAAAACCCTATGAGGCATAATTCTCTTCTGATACACATGGGCTCACCATGAGGTGGAATCAACTTCACACCAACAGGTTTAACTGTCTTAGTTTCTTAGTGATGCGGTAACAGAAATGCCACAAGTAGTGGCTTTAAAAAAACAAATTTTCTCACAGTTTAGGAGGCAGATGCAAATTCAGAGAGCTGGCTCTATGGGGAGGCTTTTTCTCTGTTGGGCCTGGAAGGACTTTATCTCTTTTCAGCTTCAGTTACTTAGTTTCTTGGCAATCTTCACACGATATATATCTTTTCCTCCATTTATACTTGCTTGCTTCTATGCCTAAACTGTTGCTTTTATATCTCAAAAGTGACTGGCTTAAAACACAACCTACACTGACCTGGCCTCTTAAACATAACAAAAAAAACCTAGCCTCATTAACACAACAAAGAAAATCCTATTTCTAGATGGCCAGAGGAGCCCTGTAGCACAGTGGTTAACCACTCAGCTGCTAACCCAGAGGTCTTCAGTTCAAATCTACCAGCCACTCTCCAGAAGATAGATGTGGCAGTCTGCTTCTGTAAATATTTACTACACTGCAAACACTATAGGGCAGTTATACTCTGTCCCACCGGGTAGCTGTGAATCGGAATTGAGTCAACAACAGGCTTGAATTTTTTATTTATAGTGCCTTTAGGGTTTTTTTGTTTTGTTTTTAATTTTTATTGTGATATGGGTGAAAGTTTACAGAGTAAATTCATTTTCCATACAGTAGTTCATACACGGGAGCTCTGGTAGCATAGTGCCTAAGGCATTTGACTGCTAACCAGAAGGCTGGTGGTTCAAATACATCAGCCACTCCTCAGAAGGTTGGGCAATCTACTTCCGTAGTGATACCTACTGCCTTGGAAACCCAGGGAGGGGTCACTATGAATTGGATCCAACTCAACAGCAGTGAGTTGGGTCCCACTTTCTCCCCATAGTTCTCTCTTCCTTGTGTCCCATGCACTCCTGCCCCCCCCCCCCCGAACGGTCTCCCTATACATACATTGCCCTTCTATTCTCTCATGATTGATCTATCCAAGGAATGTATCTACCTGACGTAAACGTTCAGCCCATGCGCTGGTCTTTTCTTTAGCTGGAAGTCAATTCCAGACCTGAAGGGCAGCTAGGGACCATAGTCTCAGGGGTTTCACCAGGCTCTATCACACTAGCAAACCCGGTCTTCTTCTTCTTCTTCTTTTTTTTTTTTTTAATAATTTTGAGTTTTGGTCTACATTGTTCTCCCACTCTAACCAGGATCTCCTACAAAGATCCCCCTTCCAGTGGTTGACAGTGGTAGCCAGATACCATGTAGTTCTGGTCTCATGGTCATAAAGGCTGAAGATAGCATGGTCTATCAGTCCTTTGGACTAATTGTTTCCAAGAGTCTTTGGTTTTCTTTATTCTTCTTTGCTCTGGACGAGGAAAGACCCATCATTTGATCTAGATGGCCACTTGCAAGCTTTTAAGATCCCAGTCACTACTCACCAAAGTAGGATGAAGAACAACGTTTTTGCATAGTATGTTATGCCAATTGAGCTTGATGTCTCATGATTAGGATTTCTGAAGGATACAATTCAATCCATATCACTGATTTACCCATATAAGTTACCCAAATACTTTTCTTTCCCCCAAAGAAAGCAAGAGATTGTTTTGTTTATCTGAATAGCTATAAAAAGACTACTAGGTAAAGCTTCTGCCCTGAAGAAGCACACAGTGTATTTTTAAAAAATACAATAGTATAACAAAAGAACTCTGGTGGCATAGTCCCTAAGGCACTTGACTGCTAACTAGAAAGTTGATGGTTCAAATCCACCAGCCACTCTATGGAAGAAAGATGGGGCAATCTTCTTCCATAAAGATTTACTGCCCTGCAAGTAGTAACTGGGATCTTAAAAGCTTGCAAGTGGCCATTTAGATACGACAATGGGTCCTTCCTCAGCCAGAGCAAAGAAGAATGAAGAAAACTAAAGATGCATGGAAACAACTAGTCCAAGCGACTGGTACACCATGCGATCCTCAGCCTATATGACTATGTGACCAGAAGAACTAGATGGTACCCTGCTAGCACTGTAAACCACTGGGAGGCAGATCTATGTAGGAGATCCTAGATAGAGTGGGAGAACAATGTGGAACAAAACTCAAAATCATGAGAGAAAAAAGGGACCAGGTTTGCTGGTCTGATAGAGCCTGGTGGAACCTCTGAGACTACGGCCACTAACTGTCCTTCAGGTCTGGAACTGAACCCACTCATGTAACTTCCAGCCAAATGAAAGACAGGAATATGAGCTGAACATTTACAGTAGGTAGATACACTCCTTGGAGATATCAATCATGGAAGAATAGAAGAGTTGTGTACACACAGGGAGACAGCTCAGGGGGCAGGAGCACATGGGAGGGAAGGACATAGGGAAGAGGTAGCTACAGGGAGGAAGTGGGAGGAGAGCTGTTGTATAGTGGGAGGTTACAGTCAATTTCATGAGACAAAGTGTATGTAAACTGCTGTATGGAAGACGAATTTGCTCTGTAAACTTTCACCCTAATCACAATGAAATTTAAAAAAAAAAGATTTACTTCCCTAGAAACCCAATGGGGGTCAATATGAGTTGGAAACAACTCAATGGCAGTGAGTATGGTTTTGAATTTATAGTTTGTTGTTGTTGTTGTTGTTACATGCCGTCGAGTTGGACCCAACTCATAGCGACCCCTCCTTGGGTTTCCAAGGCAGTATCACTACGGAAGTAGATTGCCCCATCTTCCTTCCGAGGAGTGGCTGGTGGATTTGAACTGCCAGCCTTCTGGTTAGCAGTCAAATGCCTTTAGGCACTATGCTACCAGAGCTCCCAAGTGCCAAACCACACAATGAAGAAAAGTAGGCAATTTTTTCAAAATTAGGTGGGGAGACGTTACACACATGAGACTTAATTTCTGAACTTACATAAGAAATAACCAAATGAGTCATTTTCTAACCTTTGATAATGCAAGAGCACAAGCGCTCAGGTTAGTCAGTAATTTCTTATCACAGGTCTAATGGCTTCTTTGGAGCCCTGATAGCACAGGTCAAATGGCTTCTTTGGAGCCCTGACAGAGCAATATTACTAACTGAAAAGTCCGCATTTCAAACCTACCAGTCTCTCCATGGGAGGCAAAAAACTGGCAATCTGCTCATGTAAAAGATTACAGTCTAGGAAAACCTAAGGGGCAGTTCTAGTCTGTTCAGTAGGGTCATTATGACTAAGAATCAACTCACTGGCACACAACAACAAAGGCTCCTTCTACATAGCCTTTCCTCTGTGTCTCTATTCTGATCTCTTCCCTTTTCCACCATGTGAGTTCCCAAAACAACAATTGGTTGTTGCTGTTGTTACATGCCATCGAGTCAGATCCAACTCAAAGCAACCCCTCCTTGAGTTTCCAAGACGGTATCACTACAGAAGTAGATGGACCAGGCTTCCTTCCAAGGAGTGGCTGGTGGGTTTGAACTGCCAGCCTTCTGGTTAGTAGTCAAGTGCCTTAGGCACTACGCTACCAGAACTCCTAAAGTAACAGTTTAGGATCCATAATACTTTCTGGCACTAAAAAACTTACTGGTTTAAGTTTTAACAAGAGACTTAACTAGGTGAATTATTTTGCTGCTTCTCTAAAAAGGAAAATGAAGGTTTTAGATAACAGTGTAGGGAGTTACCACCACACAAACTAGCTTTGGAATCAAAGAGACCTAGATTCCAGTTCCAGTTTCACTCGTTCACTATATAATCCTGTCATTATTTCATAATTCAACTCTGCTTTTCAATACAGAAATTGTACATTCTTCAAGGTCATATAGACGGTAAGAGGTAATCGAATGCTATTTCTAAAAGTATATTCTTCAAAAAGTTATTAGGCCACTCAGAGAGGCATCTCTCTAGGAGATCGTGGATAGAGTGGGAGAACAATGTGTAACAAAACTCAAATCATTTTAAAAAAAAAAAAAAAAGAAAAGGACCAGGTTTGATATCTAGTCTGATAGAGCCTAATGGAACCACTAATGGGAATTCCCGAACACTTGATTGTACTCATGAGGAACCTGTACCTTGACCAGGAGGTTGTTGTTCGAATGGAACAAGGGGACTCTGCATGGTTTAAAATCAGGAAAGGAGTGTGTCAGGGTTGTATCCTTTTCCCATACTTATTCAATCTATATACTGAGCAAATAATCTGAAAAGCTGGACTATATGAAGAAAAATGCGGCATCAGGATTGGAGGAAGAATCATTAACAACCTGACATACGCTGATGATACATACAACTCTGCTTGCTGAAAGTGAGAATGACTTGAGGCACTTACTGATGAAGACTGAGGAACACAGTCTGCAGTACGGATTACATTTCAATACAAAGAAGACAAAAATCCTCACAACTGGACCAATAAGCAGCATCACGATAAAAGGAGAAAAGATTGAGGTTGTCAAAGAATTCACGTTGCTTGGTTCTACGATCGAGGCCAATAGAAGCAGCAGTCAGGACATTAGACGACACGTAGCACTGGGCAGGTCGGCTGCAAAGGAACTCTTTCAAGTGCTGAGGAGCAAGGATGTCTCCTTGAGGACTAAGGTGCGCCTGGCACAGTCCATGATATTTCCAATCACCTCGTATGCATGTGACAGCTGGAGACAATGAATAAGGAAGACCGAAAAAGAGTTGATGCTTTTGAGTTGTAGTGCTGGAGAAGAATGCTGAAGGTACCATGGACTGCCAAAAGAACTAAAAGATCTGTCCTGCAGGAAGTGCAGCCAAGATGCTCCTTGGAAGCAAGGATGGCCAGACTTTGTCTCACCTACTTTGGTCATGTTGTCAGAGGGGACCATTCCCTGGAGAAGGATGTCATGCTTGGTAAGGTGGAGGACCGACGGAAGTGGGGAAGCCCTTTGACGAGATGGATTGACACAGTGGCTGCGACAATGGGCTCAAGCACAGCAAGGATCACGGAGCTGGCATGGGATCGAGTGGTGTTTCGTTCTGCTGTGCATGGGGTCACTATGAGTCGGAAGTGACTCGACGGCACCTAACAACAACAACAATGGAACCACTGAGATTGTCATCTCAGGTCTGGAACTGAACCGACTCCTGTGGCTTCCAGGCAAATAAAAGACAGGTATACACGCTGAACATTAACATTTAGGTAGATACACTCCTGGGAGAGATCAATCATGGGAGAATAGAAGGGCTGTGTATGCACAGGGAGACAACTTGGGGGACAAGAGTACATGGGACAAAAGAAACAAAGAGGTAACTATGGGGAGGAAGTGGGAGGGGAAGTGTTGCACTGGGGTAAACTGTAGTCAATGTCATGAGACTAAGTGTATGTGAACTGCTGTATGGAAAATGAATTTGCTCTATAAACTTTCACCCAAATCACCAAACCAAAAAACAAAAAAGTTGTTAGGTATCATTGATTTTGATCCAACTCATAGCAATCCTATGTAAAACAGAATGAAATACTGTCCAGTCCTACACTATCCTCATAATCCTTGGTATGCTTGAGCCCACTGCTGCACCAACTACGGCAATCCATCCTATAGAGGGTCTTACTCTTTTTCAGTGGCTCTCTACTTTACCAAGCATGATATCCTTCTCAGCCACTGGACCCTCCTGATAATTATGTCAAAAGTATGTGAGATGAAATCTCACCATCCATGCTTCTAAGAAGTACTCTGAGTGTACTTCTTATAAGACAGATTTGTTCATTCTTCTGGCAGTCCAAGGTATGTTCAATATTCTCCGCCATAACATAATTCAAAGGTTATCAATTCTTGGGTCTTCTTTATTCATTGTCCAGCTTTTCCACGTGATGAGGCAACGGAAAATACCATGGCTGGTGTCAAGAAAGTGACATCTCTGCTTTTCAACACTCTAAAGAGCTCTTTTACAGCAGATCTGTCTAATGCAATACATATTTGATTTCTTGACTACTGCTTCCATGGGCAGTGATTGTGGATCCAAGTAAAATGAAATCTTTAACATCAATCTTTTCTCCATTTATCATGATCTTGTTGGTCACTGGTCGTTATGAGTATTTTTTGTTTTAGGCTGAGGGGTAATCCATACTAATCTTTGATCTTCATCAGTAAGTGCTTCAAGTCCTCTTCTCTTTCAGTAAGCAAGGTTGTGTCACCTGCATATCACAGGTTGTTAATGAGTCTTCCTGGCATGTTGTTCTTCATATAGTCCAGCTTCTCCGTTTACTTGCTCAGCATACAGATTGAGGAAGTATAGTGAAAGAATACAACACTGATGCACACCTTTCTACATTTTAAACTACACTATCCCCTTTTTCTGTTTGAATGCCTGTTGATCTACATGTAGGTTCATCATGAGCATACGTATTCCAGAACTCCTACTGTTTGCAATGTTATCCTTAATTTGTTTTGCTCATGTTGTTGTTGTTGTTATCTGCCGTCGAGTCAGATTCGACTCATAGCAACCTCTCCTTGGGTTTCCAAGGCGGTATCACTACAGAAGTAGACTGCCCAACTTTCCTTCCAAGGAGTGACTGGTGGGTTTGAACCGCCAACCTTCTGGTTAGCAGTCAAGTGCCTTAGGCACTACGCTACCAGAGCTTTGCTCCTCATAGTCAAATGCTTTTGCATAGTCAATAAGACACAGGTAACCTGTCAGCCACGATCCATCTGACATCAGCAATGATATCCCTCATTCCACATCCCCTTCTGAGTCAGCCTGAATTTCTTAGAGTTGTCAATGCACTGCCACAATATTTTTTTAAATTATCTTCAGCAAAATTTTACTTACACATGATATTAATGATATTGTTCAATAATTTCCATATTCTGTTGGATCATCTATCTCTGGAATGGGCACAAATACAGATCTCTTCCAGTTGGTCGGTCAGGCGGCTGTCTTCCAAATTTCTTGGTATAGATAAGCTTCCAATGCTGCTTCTGTTCATTGAAATTTCTCAAGTGGTATCTGTCAATTTCTGGAGGCTTGTTTCTCACCAATGTCTTCAGTGCAGCTTAGACTTCTTCCTTCAAAACCATAAGTTCTTGATCATATGATCAAGAAATGGGTGAACGTCAATCAATTCTTTTTGGCACTGACTCTGTGTATTCCCTCCCTCTTCTTTTGATGCTTCAGGCTCTGTTCCACATTTTGCCCATAGAATCAGTCAGTACTGGTACTCACGGCCTGAATTTTTTTAATTCATTTCTTTCAGCTTGTCAAGTCAAGTATATTCTTCCCTTTTGGTTTCCTAATTTCAGATCTTTGCACAATTCATTATAGTACTTTACTTTGTCTTCTGTTCAGCCCTTTGAAATCTTCAGTTCAGCTCTTTTAGTTCATTTCTCCCACTCACTTTAGCTACTTTATGTTCAAAAATAAGTTTCAGAATCTCTTCTGATGTCCATTTTGGTCTTTTCTTTCTTCTCTTTTTAATGACCTTGTCTTTTTCATGTATTATGTTCTTAATGTCATCCAACAACTCGTCTGGTCTTCAGTCATTAGCATTCAATGTGTCAAATCTATTCTTGACATGGTCTCTAAATTCAGGTGGGATATATTCAAGGTTAGACTCTGGCTCTCATGGGTTTACTTTTCTTCAGCTTCAAATTGAACTTGCATATGAACTATTGAGGATTTGTTCTGCAGTTGGCCCTTGGCCTTGTTCTGACTGATGATATTGAGCTTCTCCATCAACTCTTTCCACAGATGTACTCAATTTGATTCCTGTGTATTTCACTGAGTAAGGGCCACATATATAATCACTGTTTATGTTGTTGAGAAAAGGTATTTGCAATGAACAAATTATCGGTCTTGCAAAATTCAATCATGTGATCTCTGGTGTCATTTCAATTAACAATGCTGTATTTTACAACTACCAATCCTTTTCATTTCCTACTCTCCCTTTCCTATCACCAGTAATTATCAATATATCTCGATGCATGTATGATCAATTTAAATTGCAGAAGTTGGTAAAAATCCTCAATTGCTTCATCTTTGGCATTACGAATCAGTGCCTACATTTGACTAACAGTCACATTAACTGGCCTTCTTTATAAGCTTATGGATACTATCCTACCACTGACAGCATTGTATTTTAGTACAGTTCTTGAAATGTTCTTTTTGACAATGAATGGGGTGCCATTATTCTTCAGTTCTTCATTTCTGGTACAAGAGACCTTGTGACTGTGATTCAAAATGCCCAATACCAGTGCATAATGGTAATGATGAGGGTAACTATCTTTAAGTGTTTCATTTCATTTCTGATGACCTCCAATTTTTCTTGGTTCATATTTAGTACAGTCCACCTTCTGATTACTGATGGATATTTGAAGCTGGTTTGTTCTCATTTTTAGTGTTTCCACATCAGCACATGAAGGTTCCCAAAAGTTTTACTCCATACATGTCATTCATGTCAACTCTACTATTGAGAATGCAGCCGTTCACCAGTGATATTTTGAGTGCCTTCCAACCTGAGGGGCTTATCTTCCAGTACTATCATCAATGATCTGCTGCTATTCATAAAGTTTTCACAAGCCAATTTTCCCACAAGTAAAATGGTCAGGTCCTCTTTCCTAGTTTAGTTTGTCTTATTCCAGAAGCGCCACTGAAACTTGTCCAACATGGGTCATCTTTCTGGTATTTGAAATTCCAGTGCCATAGCTTCCAGCATCGCAGCAAGAAGCAAGCCAAAACAGTATAAAAAACTGACAAACTAGTGTTCAAACATGCAATGATAATTACTGGTGATGAGAATGTGAAAACTGGGCTGCTTATGTACAACCAATCACATCACACACAGAATTTTAGTTTCTTGAAGACTTAGGATCATGGTTTCATGGGACATTCCAGTTAATTGGCCTAAGACCCTGTTTAGTATTTCTGTTCTACTTGCTAGTTTGTTGACTAGTGCCTGGGACCATAAGAGTTTGAAATGGTCATCGAAGGCACAACAACTAGCCTCTATTCACCTGGAGCAACAGAGGAAGGAGACTTAGGAATAAGAGGAAAAAATGGAATTTGTGGCTAATTGTCTCCATGAACAACTGCCTCCTTTGCCAGAAGACCATAAGAACTGGATGGTACCTACCTACCATTACTGAAGATTTTGACCAAAGAGTCTATAGACTTGGTAATCCTGATCATAAGGAAATCCAGAAGAGAGTTTTAAATTCTCATGGACTCTGGAATTTCTGGAGCCAGGAAAGCTGGATGAATCCCTGAAACTACTGCCCTTAAATAATCTTTAAACCTTAAACCAAAAATATCACCTGACACCTTCCTTAAGGCAAACAATACTTAAAGTAGTAAATAATGTCTGCTTCGAGCCCTGGGCTCTTTTAAGAAGTATCTATATGGGATCAAATTGACAACAGTAACTCAAAATAATTGATAGGAAACTTAAGGAGCAGTTAATTTAAATTAATGGGCAAGGAACAATTCAGAAAAGGTGTGGGAGAATGGTTACACAACTTGAAGAATGTAATCAATATCAGTGGATTGTACATGTAGAAATTGTTGTATGTTCTGCGATGTATATTCTCAACAATAACCAAAAAATATTTTTTAATTAAAATTAAAAACAAAGAATTTCCTTTTAATGAGATAACTCTGAATACAAAACATAACAACAAAAATGAGTATTGACTTATTCATTTTTTAAACACATGGGAATCTACTACATCATGACACATGAATGAACTTCAGAGTTGATAGGTTTTCCTCTTTATTCATTTATTACTCTAATTTGGACATTTACTAAGTGCCAGACTCAATTCTAGGCACTGGAAATACAGCTGTGTACATACAAAAGTTGTTGCTCTTAAATAACTTTTATTCTATGAATGTTAATTTAAATTAATTCAGCAACTACAAGGAATTATATCTCTGGAACGTTTCTAAATCAAACAGTCTACCAAAGGCAAAACACTATTTAAAAACTCTTTTTCCCTGAAAGCTAAGTGCTCCTCATAGCTGAAAAAGTACCTCCTGGTTAACTGAGGACATGACAATACTCCTCCTTTAAAGCTGAGATAACAGTACAACCTCATATCTATAAAGTACTTCACAGTTTAAAGCAGGTTTTCATACCTATCATTACTTTCTACAGCAAACTAACATAGAGGGCACGTGCTTTCTTTGGTGTTCCAGTAACCCAGGGACACCATCGTAGTTAGTTCAGGAAACTTGTCTCAAGGGTTACAATTCTGAAAACCACAAGTGCAGCCCCACCTGCGTAGCTAACTTGAACAAGTGTTTTCTCTACGGAAGTACCCTGTCAGAGTCTGCCTCGCACTTTCCTGAGAGAGCGACTCGGTAAGTTCTAGCATCATTAATGAACCTGCAGTAAATCGGCGCCAAGAATCGCACAACTTCTACCATCGCAATACGCACAACAGACACAGGACACAACTCATCTCTTTCTAAAAAGTTAGACTAGAGACAGATACAAACGGTTTTACCCACAGGAAGATGGCAATCCACGAAGGCAATCCAATTAAACCCGTGGTATCAAACTGGGCGGCAGGTCTTAAATGGGGGCCCAGAGAGCATCGAGAAGCCGTTCAGAGCTCCGAGGCAGGCGCACTGACTGGCCAGAGTCTTTCCGCTGCCCGACCTCGGGCCTGGCGGGCACCCGAGAGAGAAGCTGAGGCTCGACTGATGCAGAAGCCGGGCCGCAGGGCCAGACCCGGGTGACAGGTTTATTACCCTCAGTGAGCCACTTGGGCTTCTCATCACCCTCCCAAACCAACTCCGCGCGCATCCCTCCACCGCCCCCATCCTTACCTGACACACACAGGCGCGGAAGTCCGAATAGTCCGAGCTTTCACCAACCTGCAGCGCCCGCTCCCCGAGCTCCGACTCCTTCTCGCGCCGGTCAAACAAGTACACCGTCTTGTAGCCGTCGCCCCCGCCGCTCGCCCCGGCCCCGGCCCCAGCCCCTGCCGAGGGCCCGCCAGGCCCGTTGCCGCCTGCCGCTGCCATATTGGGGAAAAGAAGAAAAGACAGTAGTGCGGATGTCGGCCGCCACCGCGCTCAGAGCCGAGGCGCGAGACCAGCGCGGCGCCCCCAGCTCCAGCGCCCGCAGCGGCTCCAGGCCTCGGCCCGCGCGGGCGCAGCTCCTTCCTCGGCGGAGGCAGCCGAGCAGCGTCTGCGCGAGAATCACCCGGGAACCGATTCAAACGCGCTGCGGCCCGGACTCACGTCACTTCCGCGGCCCGCCGCCCCCAGGGAGGCGAGGACGTGCGGCGCGGTACTCCCAGGACAAGACCTCGCGCCCGCCGCTGCCCACGCGAGCTTGCAGCGCGACTTGCCACTGGGCCGCCTCTGTCAGGGAGTGTGGCGCAGGAGGAAGAGGAACGGACAGCGGCGGCGAGGAGGCGGGGCGGACCCGGCAGGCCGCGCGGGCGGCCAGGGGGCGGGGCCTTGCGGAGTTGGAGGGAAGCGCGGGGCCTAATGGACGCTTGCGCCTCTGGGTCGTCGTTGTGGAGCAGAGTCGGGAGAGCCAGTGTTGGGAACAGTGGTACACCGCCGGAAGGCCGCTTACTTTCGGCCAAGAGGGTCCTGCTGCCGCCGATTCGCCCCGAGCGCAGCCGAGCCAATCTGTCCTCGAGTGCTGAGCCCCCAGCAGTGGGGCCAAGGCCACGGTTGCGCCCTTTGCGGCCCAGTCGCGTGGACGCCGCGGCTGGAGATGTTACGGCTGCGGGTCTAGCGGGTGACGCTTCCCTGCCGCGAGCAAGTGGGTTCATTTCTGCCTCATTCCCTAAATTCTCAGTGGACCGGAGTACCGGCCACCCAGACAAAGCTAGTCTGTGAGAACGTCAGACTCGAGGCTCTGTGACGTCACCGCGCTCCTATTCATAGCCCCTCCGACTGTCCGAGCTTTGACCGAGGCTTTCCAGGCGCTGGAGCGGCTCGCATACAAATCTTCTCACCACCACCAAGTGGTTGTGAATTGTGAATACCACCACCTACGCTAGTCACGTTATTAGATAATGTATCCAAAATAACACATTTTACTCTATCAGTAAAAAGACTTTATCATTATTGAGAATAAATTTTATTTAGTACCTTTATTGTGGGTGTATAGTACCCTAACTCAACAAATAATACGTTGTTGAAGGACTAGATTTAGTCATTTACTCTCCAATTCTTAAAAATCATATTTTGTGAATATTTTGTACTTTGTTGTTAGTCACCATGGAGTAAATTCTGGGTGTTCCAACTGCCAACCCTCATAACCTGTTGCCCTCAAATGGCTTCAGACTCATATCACCTCTATAGAACAAAGTAGAACTGCCTACTCTCCAAGACTATAATCTTTACAGAAGCAGATTGTCACACTTTTCTCCCGAAAGAGTGGCTGGTAGGTTCAAACTGTGAACCTTTGTTAGCAGCTAAGAGCTTAACCACTCTGCTACCAGGAATCCTTCCTAACTTTATGGTAACATGTAAATTTACCACGGTAACCAATTGCTGAGTTTTTCAATTCTTCAAAAGTTTGAGTAATATTTATTTTCTGTTTTCGTAGATTTGCTTGTTCATATCAAGATGTAAGAGTCCTGTGTGTGTGTGTACACATAAAAGATATTACAGGCAAAACACACAGTGTGAGCAAAAATGTGAAAGCATGTGTGGTGGTGTTTGGTGAACACAAAATGTATAGCTGGAAGTGGGGAGAATGAAGCAGTAGAGATGATGGAAGATAAAATTGGAATGAAGTGGGCTGTGGTCACGTGCCAACCATGTTCCTATGGAGGGCGTAGGGGAAGGGGGAAGCAACTCCTATGGGATGTCTTTGAATTCTCATATTTTACCTTTCAAATTTGTGTGAAATTTTTATTCTGTTCCATAATGTTATAGTTTGATTTAAATGACTTAAGGATAACACAAATTGTTTTTCTAATTCTTCATTAGTGGGAAGATGAATTGCTTTTCTATTTCAGAAAATGGGACTAGAGGGAGAGGTTCATCATCAGGCAGTTTATCATTTCTCTGTGATACCAAACTATGTAAATCCCAAACCAAAACCCACTGCCATTGAGTGGATTACAACTCAGAGCGATCCTATAGGACAGAGTATACTGCCCCATAGGGTTTCCGAGGCTATAAATCTTTACTGAACCAGACTTCCCCATCTTTCTTCCCATGGAGTGGCTCCTGTGTCCAAACCACCAACCTTTTCCTTAGCAGCCAGATGCTTTAACCACTGTGTCACTATTGTCGTTGTTGTTAAACCAAACTTAGCTCACTGCCATTGAGTTGATCCTACTCAGCAACCCCCTTTGGGTTCCTGAGGCAGTAAATCTTTATGGGAGTAGATTGCTCCATCTTCCCTCTGCAGAGCAGCTGGTGGGTTTGAACCACCAGTCTTCTGGTTAGCAGTCGAATGCCTTAGGCACCATGCTACCAGAGCTTCGTTGTTGTTAGGTGCTGTCAAGTCAGCTCCAACTCATAGCCACCCTATGTACAACAGAACAAAATACTGCCTGGTCCTGAGCCATCCTTAACAGTGCTTGCTATGCTTGCGCCCATCATTACAGCCACTGTGTCCATCTTGTTGAGGGTCTCCTCCTCTTTTCCTGACCCTCTACATGCCACCGGAGCTCCTTAATTATGCAAATACATAGATATAAATACTTTTCATTAATTTAGAAGATATCTGAGGATAATTACTAAGAGATCCAAAATGCCACCAGAGAAGTGCAATTACAATATTATGGACATCTATTGGTAAAAAAAAAAAAAAAATTGTCATTGAGTCGATTCTGACTCATAGGGACTTCCATTGGGTTTCTAAGATTGCCTTATCTGCCTCCTATGGAGCAGCTAGTGGGTTTGAACCACCAACCTTCTGGTTAGCAGCCAAATGGCTTACTCACTAAGGACCATATTTGGTGGTAGTTGGGGCGGGGGGAGGACAGTCCATAATACATGATAACACTTCACAAGTAAAGATGGAAGCAGACCATATTTCTTCCATGGAGCAGCTGGTGGGTTTGAACCACCAACCTTTTGGTTAGCAGCCAAATGCCTGAGCCACTTCACCACCAGAGCTCCTTAGAGATAGGATAGGACATACAAAACTTAAAAAAAAAAAAAAAAAACTTTTTCACTTTTTCACTTGGAGCCCTTCAGTGGATTCAAACCACCAACCTTGTAGTTAGCAGCTGAGCACTTAACCACTGCACCATCAAAAACCAAACTTACTGCCATCAAGTAGATCCCTACTCATAGCAACCCCTCCTTGGGTTTCTGAGGCAGTATCTCTATGGAAGCAGATTGCCCAAACTTCCTTCTGAGGAGTGGCTGGTGGGTTTGAACCGCCAGCCTTCTGGATAGCAGTCAAATGCCTTAGGTGCTACGTCAGGGCTCCTAAACCAAAAGAGTACAACTTGATATGTTTCTATGAAGTGAACTCACTGATGAAAACCACTTCCCAGATCAAGAAACAGAGCATTACTGGCACCTTGTACTCATCTCAATCACTATCTCATTCCCTCCACAGACATTGACCTTGTTCTGACTTCTAATCTCATAGTTTGTTTTTCACTGGTTTTGAACTTGATATAAATACAGCCACACAGTACATGCTCTTTGTGTCTAGCTTCTTTCACTAAAAAATATATTGTTATTGAGTGCAACAAGAGTTTATTCACTTTCATTGTTGTATTTTATTCCATTAGATGGGCATATAATATGAAGATACAGAAAATTTATCCATTCCGGTTCTGATGTACATTTGAATTGTTCTCAGTTTGGGACTATCATGAATAGTGCTGCTATGAAAATCCTTGGTCAGGTCTTTTGGTGATTCTATGGACATATCTCTTTTGGGTATATGTCTAGAAATGTAACTTATTTGTAAATGTTTCCTAATTTTAAATCTCAGAAGAACTTTCTCTCTTTCTTTGTATACAAAATAGCTCAGGTGTGAAGAATATAATGTGTTTCCTTTTTGGTACAGAAAACTCATTTGAAAGCAGACAAAGGACTTTAACTTTGTTAAAATTTTAATACTGGAAATAGGCAAAGATATAGATAGCTAAATTTGTAATTAAATGTTTTAATATTGGCATGAAATACTACATCAAAGCTAGGCTTTTTGAAGAATAGTGTAAGAGAATCACCAAATGAAGCTGCCTTAAAAGCTGCTCTGCAGAGTTAGATGAAGAGAAAGAGCTGTGTTGGGTTTGGAGAAAACAGAAGTGTTTCTACATGTGTCTTTCCTGCCCAATTTCAGCATGAAAACTAAAACAGAACAAAAGAATCCAGTGTAACTCCATATAATCTATGACTTTTCCAAAGTACTGCAAGTTGCTGTTTTAAAAGGTTCGTTATGATACAATAAGTCACTTTGCTTTTTCACAAGGGAGTCATATAATTCCTTTAATTAAGAGAAAATAGAGCAGTAATTCTACTCTGAAGGCCTGGTGTGTGCTACTTTGCAGCACAGAGAAACATATTTGTATATACTTGTTGCTAATAGGACATCTTGCCATTCCTTCTCCCCATACCCGTCATACCACCAATTTCTGTCTCCATCACTTTCCCATCAACACCTCATTAAGTGGTCCACCTGTGCACATGAACACTGAAGCCACTGTATCCACTGTAGGGTTGAACTCCTTTCTCCTTCTGACCTTATTGCCTCTTCAGAAGTCATTTGCAGAGTGGGGAAAGGCAATACCTGAGCTGTCTGTGCTGTCTGAGGCATTCCCGGTTCTGTGAAGATGGAGGGGAAGAAGGAGATCTCTACTTGGAGAAACGATGTCTGGACTCCTCTGCAGATCATGCCACTGGCTCTGTGCAAGGCCTTGAGCAGACAGGTCAAATGAGGCCCAAGTCCCTGAGGCTTGTTCTGTCTTCTCCAAAGTGCAGTTAGTCTTAGATAAATTTTATACTCCTCCCAACTTGAAACATTGCATCACTCTATGTTTTTCGCTTCAACTCCAACCAAATTCCTTTAGTGCCATTACTGAATCTCTCCATCACACAATGAGATGTTATTAAGATTATCTTGTAAATGAATACCGTTTTCCAGAGAACCCGCCCCTCCTCCATTTTTTAACCAGCTTTTCTTCCCCACAAGAACTCTCTCTGTTTCATTCAACAGAAGAATGTTTTGCCCTCAGTGACTGGGAGCAAGTGATTATTCACAAAACTAGAATGTTGTACAAACACAAGTCCAGTGTAGTGGTTAAGGCACTGATTTCTGGTGGAGCCAGATTTCTTGGGTTCATATCCAGGCTTCTCCATTTGACTAGCTGTGTGACTTGGAGCAAGTGACTTAACCTCTCTGTTCCTGAGTGTACCCACCTGTAAATTGAGAACAGTAATAATGACACCCACCTTGTGGGGACCATTGTGAGAATTAAACGAGTTTGTATTTATAAGTTTCTTAGAGCAGTGCTGGCACAGAGTAGAGGAGAGAGAGAGAGAGAGAGAGATAAAGCAAGTGAGCAAGTAAGAAGAACTTACTTAGAAATTAAAAATACAAGCTCTTAGGTTTGAAAGACCTGCCTCACCTATAACATATATAGATACCTACCACAAAAAGAATATTGAACTACAAAAAATAAAACTAAATAATCTAAGTACAAGTCACATTTGATAAAATAGTCCTCTAATGATTCACGAGTCTAACATTTCCATCACACAATTAATAGCTTAGTGTTTTTAGTACACAACAAAATCACTACAACCTCAATACAAATTCGACAGAAAACAACAAATTCAATAAATATTTAATATGTTTAATTATGTTAAATTAATTACATTATTTACTTCTTTGGCTACTATTCTGTAGTGATTTTGTGTGTGTCCAAGAAATTAATGATTGTCCCTATACTGTCCCTTTCAAATATGCTCAAGATGTAGTGTCCTGAAGGTTGATAATAGTATTGCTTTGTCCAAACACAGCTAGTGACCTTGAGAATAAGTGGAAACATAAACCGGGATTAGCAACAAAATGAAATAGACGCCAATCATAAATTTAGTGAGTCCCTGGGATCAGGCTTACTGATAAAATCATCGGTAACAAGTCTTCACTCAACAAAGTCACAAGGGAATCTGTTCCCATACTAAGAGTCGTTGATGTTTTCATATATCTTAACACAGTAGAAATTCTGAGGACTTTTATTGCCTACAATGCTTATCGTTCATGAGATTAGTTTCTGAGCTTGGTAGATTTGAACTTGACTTCCTGACAAATGTTATCAATTTTACACAGTCCACATCTGATCAGGTGCCATGGTCCAAAGTCTTTCAGGATTCAAACCCTTCTTTGCTTTGATAGCTCTTCTCAAGGCCAAAGGGAAATTTAGCTAAGGGGATGGTTTGAATGAATTACCCTTTGTTCTCACTTAGAAGTGGTTTTAATTTTCATTCATCCTTACAGGTGTGTTCAAAGTATACAATACAGAGATGCATAAGGGAACCATTAATAAAGATTCTCTTAAATTGCTTTTAAATGATTTCAGTGGGTACATGGTTCTAGCATCTTTCTGTTAATCATTAGTTTATGCCCGTTGTTGGAAAGCTTATGGGATACAGCTGGATTCATTTGGACCAATGAAGCATTGGCTTCAAAAAAAGGGAATTAATAGTAGGAAAAATGTTATGAACCAGCATTTTAGCTTATTAAAGGAAATTGTAGATTGAAATGCAATTGAGATGCCATTTTCATCAGTCATGTGGCCAAGAGCCAAACATTTGCCATCAAACTGTGTGAGTGGCTAAGGGTGTAGGGAAACAGGCACTCTGTATATTGTGAGGGTGTAAATTGGTACAACCTCTATTGTTGTTGTTAGTTGCCATCCAATCAGTTCAAACTCATGGTGACCCCATGTGACCCATATGTGCAGAGTAGAACTGCTCCTAGGGTTTCCAAGGCTGTGAGCTTTTGGAAGCAGATCACTGGACCTATCTTCTGAACTACTACCCTTTTGGTTAGTAGTTGAGTGATTAACCATTTGCTCCACCCAAGCACCCTATATACTATGTATTATACCGATAGTGATATTGTATGCCTGAATCTGATTAGAATATCTCAAGAAACACATAAAGGTGGTTGTCTCTAGTGAGAACTGAGTAGCTGCAAGTCAGAAGTATAAGATTAGCTTTTTATTAACTATCCTGTTAATTTTGAATTTTGTATTGTCTTCATATATTACCTATTAAAAATATGAACAGAAAGAGTTTTCAGAGAGAAGGCCTCAGCTTTAGGAATAGGAATTGACTTGCTCCCACTCAAGCACATGCCTAGAGAAGAAAATAAAAATCACTGACTCCATCTTGGTAAGAAATGGGTACTAGCACCTAGAAAGTACCTATGGTATCCAGAGCAAACCTGAAAGCAATCAGCGTTGATCAAGAAATAAAAACAAATCTCCACACTACTGTCCATTGGTCTGGTTTAGTGTTTCTCTGCAACCTCTGCTGAGGGCATCATGTTTGTTTCAGTTTCCCCTTCCTGCCTTGCTCTGCCTCTTTTGTAGGTTGGCATTGTGTTGATAAGAGGTAAAACACATAGAAAGGAAGGTAGATGATTCTGCTTCCAGTGATTCACCTATTAGTTTGTTTCTGAGTGTCATCAATCTCTTTTTTTAGTAGCAGTGTCAAGATGTATTGAAAAGCAAAGATAAAACCCCAGATGATAAAGCTGGAGAAGATCTGAGAATATTATTTATTGATTTGGGGTGTAGGAGTGTGGGGAGAAGCTCACCTGAAGCCCAGAATCTCATAGTCTTTCCCCTTTAGAGTAATTCTTACGAAATAGTTGTCTGTCTGTCTTGTGGAAGATCCATTTTTCTCAATGATGGGTTTCTGTCACTCTCACTGAGGGTTAAAGGTCAAGAGCTACCCTCCCACTGCCATTCTCCAGCCAGCTGTACCAAGAATGCTCTTCTAAGTTCCAAGTTCTGGAAGTTGAGTATGGAAAATGCAAGGCCTGCTAGCTCAAGACTTAGGCTGCAGTCAAGGGCACACTCTCTGGATTCCAATGCCTGTATCGTCTTCAGAGAGCTGTGCTCACATGTGCCAGCATGCCATGCCTAACAGCCCCCGTGACTAGCCTGCTTCTCTGTGGCTTTGGAGAGCAAGACCAGGACAAACATAATACAACAAATGCATTTTGATGAGCACCTGGGAGAAGTTAGGGTACACAGTGCCATAGCCTCCTCGCCTGTCCCTAAGTGAAGGACTCTAGGGATCACAGTGGGAAAATACTAAAGTTACAATAGATCATTCTCTTGCAGCTGGTGAGTGACATTAGTATCTCAAAAATATGCTGGAGACTAGTAGATATTCAATTCCATTCCAGGCCCATCTGGTGATGATTTTTTAAAATTAAACCAGTTGCTGTCAAATTGATTCCAACTCATAGCAACCCCATATGTGTCAGAGTAGAACTGTGCTCCATAGAGTTTTCAATGCCTGTGATCTTTTGGAAATAGATCACCAGCTCTTTCTTCCATAGCATCTCTTGGTGGATTTGAACCTCCAACCTTTCAGCTACTAGCTAAGTTCATTAGCCCTTTGTGCCACCCAGGGACTCCTGATGATAATTACAGCATCCTGAACTGCTCAAGGTTTTTTCTGGAAATGCCAGGCAAAGTTACTAAGACTGGTCATAACGTGCACAAGTCCTAACTATTACCCCCTTCTGATCAGACACACAAAACCATATTTCCTTCCTTCCAGATTCTCACTTTTCCTTTTATCATTAGTCGAGCTTAGGGATGCTGCCCTCTCAGCAAGATGAACTGAGAAGTGATGGTGGGAGGAGCATGGGGATACCACATCAATATTGCAGTTTCTCAGACCTCAGGCTTCACAGCATTCTTCCTTGTGAGCCTCACCTTCAGGCCTTGAGTGGTAGATGGTGGTACTTGCACTTGGTTCACAAGTTACTGGCTTTCCCAGGAATGCAACTAACATGCAAACCAAGGAACTTTACCAAGAATTGTGTATATTTCAGGAAAAAAGCAAGACACTAATGGTAATACCATGGTGATACTTGAGTCACTGACACAAGTCATTGCCAGTTTGAATTTGTAGCTATTTCATTCACAGTGATTAAGCAGTCAATCATTTCACTGTGCTTTTGGTGTAGTTGTATTATATACAAATGCTTGACATAGTGCAATATATATTATTTGATTAAAGATTAACAAAAAACAAAACCCATTGATGTTGAGTCAATTCTAACTCATAGCAATCCTATAGGACAGAGTAGAGCTGCCCTATAGGGTTTCCAAGGCTGTAATCTTTATGGCAACAGACTGCTACCTCCTCCTCCTGAGGAGTAGCTGATGAGTTCAATCTGCCCAACCTTTTGGTTAGCAGCCGAGTGCCTAACCAATGCGCTACCAGCTTCCTTGATTTGCTGTCTTTTTATTTCTCTCTTACATCCCAGTTAAAATTGTGTTGATATTTTTTAAATGATATGTGTAGGTAGGTTGCATTATTTATGAATTTCATTTGAGAACAGTAAGAGGCATTATGAAATATTTGTTATAACAAAAGGCTGTAGGGCCTTTGAGTTATGGATCATTCTCTGATATCAATAGAACTATTGATCATTCTATGGTAACAAGGGAAAAGGATTTGGGATGAGAAAATCCAATCTAAAGCAGAAGGAAAACAGCTTCTGTAGAGTCAATTCTAGCTCATAGTGACCCTATGTGTGTCAAGTAGAACTGTGCTTCATAGGATTTTCAGTGGCTGATTTTTGGGGGAGTAAATCACCAGACCTTCTTTCCAAGGTACCTCTGAGTGGACTTGATACCCCAATTTTTTCCATTAGAAGCTGACCTCATTAACTGTTTGCGTGACCCAGGGACCCCAATCTAAGTCAGAGGCATTTGAAATGGATGATGGTTCTCCCTGGGTCCTTCTTTCACAAACAGCAGTCTTAGTGATTTTGCCAATAACATAACAGAGCGAACTCCCCCATGCAGAAGTCTCCAAAGTGGAGAGTATGAAGTAGTAGCAAATATCACGTGGATCGTGTGCCTGTAGCTTCTCATTTCAGATTAGCTCTAAGGGCTTTATGTAGAGTCATCACATTCTTAAAACAACCCTGGAAGGTATGGAAATCTTTCGATCCTATGCAACTTTTACAGATGGGAAAGAGGCATAAAAATGCCTGTAAAAGACTTGGGGGTGGGAGTGGTAAGGATCTGTGTTTCCATAACCTGTCTTTGAACTCTAGGAAGCAAGGTGCATTAGACAGCCCGTGTGGTGTAGCTAAGATGATTATTCTTGGCACATTCCAAGGGCCCTGTTCTGGCTGTGATCTCAGAGTCTCTACATACAGGCTTCTTCTACTCCAAGTGGTAAAGCAAGTGACAGGTGGCAGGACTGAGGGAAAATCAGGCAAGTTATTTTGTATTTCTCTTCATCATACACTCAGGGCCCCACTGTATAAGCCTGACACTAATTTCACTGTCTGTTAGCTTTGCAAGTCTTGGGATTCATCCTCGTGAAGGTGCAGGGGCTGGGATGGGTAGGGGCACAGATGTAGAGGAATGGAGCCTTTGTACTTGTCAGAGAGGCTGTCTAGATTGAGAATGTTTTGTGAGTGGGGAAGACAAAGTTGGTTGTCTAAGCCAGCTGACACAAATGTGGGAAGAATGAGGGCAGACACTGCAAGCGTGGTCTGCTGATAACCACTGCCCTCAGACAAGCCAGTGCCAGCCGGCCAGGGACCCTATAGAGCAAAGCTTTAAATTAACATGTCTGTTCTCCAAGAGACAGACATAGCAAACAGGCAAGACTTTATAACCAGATCTAAACAGGCAGCAGCTGTCTGTAGAACTATCAGAAGTGCCTGTTTTAATTAAACAAGCATAATATCCTTAAAATTCTCTCATTTTAGGATAAAGCAAGACAAAGAGTGATAGACCAATGTACCATGAGGACATTAATATCAGTCATTTTTAGATATATTGTTAGGGTTATTTATTTATTTATTTACACTATGAACTTGGTATCCAAAAACCAAACTCAAGGCCTGCAAGTCAGATCTGACTCATAGCCATCCCTCCTTGGGTTTCTGAGGTGGTATCACTATGGAAGTAGATCGCCCAATCTTTCTTCTGAGGAGTGTCTGGTGGGTTTGAACCACCAGCCTTCTGGTTAGCAGTCAAATGCCTTAGACACTACACTACCAGAGCTCCCTAAACTGGGTATATATACATAATTCAGAAGGCAGACTAGGCAATCTACTTCCGTAGAGATACTGCTTCAGAAACCCAAGGAGGGGTCGCTATAAGTCAGCAGCAGTGCGTGATATGATGTAATTGAGTGGATAAAATAAAAATCAACAGATTCTGTGGGGGGAGGTAAATATCTCAGTTATTAATTATTTAATCTTTGAGTTGTTGAATTCACCAATCCAGGCAGTCAAATGGGTAACTCAGTTATCTTAATGACCATTTCTGATGAACTGTGTGGTAGTCTGACATTGTTTTGTACATGACCTTCAAATAAATAGTTTTGCTGAGCAGAGAATCACTGCTCTGGGATGGACAAAGAGATCTTTGCACAACCAATCACCTACTGCCTACGGTTTGCACACAGTGCAACACACGCAACACACTGCCATCAAGTTGGATCCGACTCATGGTGACCCTTCCTTGGGTTTCTGAGGTGGTATCTCTACGGAAGTAGATTGCTCAACCTTCCTTCCAAGGAGCGGCTGGTGGGTTTGAACTGCCAGCTTTCTGGTTAGCACTCAAGTGCCTTAGGCACTATGCCATTACAGTTGTCCTTAATAGAGATTGGTTGACATGAATTGAACTGTGATCCAGTTAAGCCAGAGGTATTCACCTCAGTAGAGTATAGCATGCTTTTGAAGTGGATGTCTTGTTTATAGGGCTGCAGACTCCCTAGAAGAATGGTCCTTGCCCATCATTTTCCTGGGGACAAGGGCTGAGGGAAGACTGGCTTCATGTCTGTAGAGGGAATTTAACCAATTCCCACCCTCCAAAGGCACTATCACCAAAATATTATACCTGCTAGAGAAGATTTCCATAGACATGGGGGAAGGAAGTGGTCATCTGACAAACGAAAGAAAGTATAAATTTAAAAGAAAATATAAATATTATTATTTAAATATACAGAACAAATTCTAGTGTTTATCAACAATATCAGGTGCGTTGCTGATTAATCTTCTCAACTGGCGAGTCCCCAGTATGGTGGCTCACAGATGGGTCATCAAGTTTTGACCAATGCTTAACATGTATTGTTTCCAATTCAAATTTATACCTTCAAAGTGACATCTCTGCGATGGTATCAGCATTCTGTGCTGCCATTATTGAGAACCTGGCCATCTTCACCCCAAATCCCATGGTCTCTAGGCTCATTCTATGTCCATCATGTTCTCTCCAATGCCTCTACTTCTTAGTGATACAAAACCCTTCAGGAGCTGTTCTATGCACTTAATTCATTCTTGCCCATTGTCTTTTCCATGGAATGAGAGCAATGCCCTCCTTTCCCCCTTTATCATTAAGCTCTCACTCATTCCCCAAGTACCAGAGTACTTTTCTTTTCTCATATACCCAGGAAAGGATATGGTATAAAAATATTACATCAACATATCATGTCATATCTTCTGTAGACTGTATGGTCTTAAAGAAGAGATTGTATGTTAATCATCTTAGTTACACTATCACTTATCCCCACATCTGGCCCAGAAACCAAACCAAACCAAACTCACTGCTATCAAGTCGGTTCCGACTCATAGTGACCCCTCCTTTGGTTTGCAAGGCAGTATCACTATGGAAATAGATTGCCCAACCTTCCTTCTGAGGAGTGGCTGGTGAGTTTGAACCACCAGCCTTCTGCTTATCATTCACATACCTTAGGCACTATGCCACCAGAGCTTGCATCTAGCTCAGAGTAGTCACTAAATAAGTATTTGTCAGAAGGCTAAATAAATAAATGGGTGAATGAATAAACAAATGAATATTCAAATTAGATATCAACATCAATACAATTTCTCAATAATTACAAAACAATCTATTGATTAGACAGAATATTGTTCTTGATAGTTGCTTTTGAGTCAGCTCAGACTCACGGTGAGCCCCTTATGTGTACAGAGTAGAACTGTTCCATAGGGTTTATAAAGGCTGTTACATTTTGGAAGCATATAGTCAAGTCCATCTTCTGAGGCACCTCTGAGTAGGTTCAAACCACCAAACTTTCAGCTAATAGATGAATCCTTTGCACCACCCAGGGAGCTAGACAGAATATAGTTACTAAGAAAATGTCTACATAACATCTTCTCAAGTTATCCTTTACTTATTCTCATATATTGATAAGACCAATGATACCAGTGATCTTGCTTTGCAATAATATGTCTTTAACAGTTTTCCTGCCTGGTATGGTCCTGCTGCCTCCTTAGTATCCAAGTTACCCCATGTAGCTCATATCATTCTAACACCAAGACTCTTAACAAATGTCTCTTCCAGTGACATCCACAACTTACTACCAACTATTTGGTTTTCTCTTCAGACCGCCCTCCTTCTAGTCAATTTCTCCCCGTTTGGAAACTGTTAAATTGACTTGACTTCTGTCTCAGTTCTCTGTTGTTGTTGTTTGCCGTCGAGTCGGCCCCGATTCATAGTGACCCCTCCTTGGGTTTCCGAGACAGTATCACTACGGAAGTAGGATTGCCCAACCTTCCTTCTGAGGAGTGGCTGGTGGGTTTGAACCGCCAGCCTTCTGGTGAGCAGTCAAGTGCCTTAGGCACTATGCTACCAGAGCTCCCAGTTCTCTAGTGTTGCTATAACACAAATACCATGAGTAGGTGGCTTTAAAGAACAAAAATTTATTTTCTCACAATTCTGGAGGCTAAAAGTCTAAATCAGGGTCTCATTCCTGTCTATTCCTCCCAAGTCAGTAGCCCTGGGCATTTTTTTTTTAAGTGTATTTTGGCTTGTAGACAGTCCTCACATGGTGTCTGTCTTTCCCCTTGTATGTGTGTCTGTTTTTATTCAAGTCTTTTTACATAACTCAGAAATAATTAGGTGTGCACTACCCTGTATGAGCTCATTGGCATAACAAAAGAAAGACCTTGTTCCAACCAGTATCACATCAACACATATTTTGGATGGATACAACTCAATCCATACAAGCTTCCTAAAAGTAGGATGTTCTTGAAAAATCCTCTAGAGTACCAGATACTTACTCCACCCAAATTATGCACGTTTCCTTGCCCCTGAGGTTTGCTGATTATATTCTAAGAGAAACCACTGCCTTTGGCTGTCTTTAAAGCCTGAGAAATTGTCTCAGAATATAGCCATATAAAGTCATTGCTGGGACTGGAAGACTGACTGCCTTAAATGAAAAATGCTAACCGTTCTTCATTGAGTGACTCCTTGTCCATCTCAGGAAAAGGGTTAATGACATGAACAAGTATAGCTTTTATGACATTCCACATATTAAAAATACTTGGTCCAAATTTAATTCATAAGAAAGATAGCTAAAGAAAATCTGATTTTGAAAGCTCTCCTGAGATTGTGGAGGGTCAGAGTGATATTGCACTTGACACACGTCCCCAGTGTTCTGGTTATACAGTAAATGGTGTACACGTCACTTTCTTGCTTGATCAGAGAAGGCACTTGGCTTTTAAATACCTTCATGGTAGTTATAGTTTTAACAGAAGGTTGCAACTTCATGGCAAAGAGTAAGATTATGTTGAGTCTTTGATGCTGATATTGTTGCTCTGATTATTGAGTCTATTTCAGACAAGGCAAACACACTAGCTAATAGGAAGCTCTGTGAATATGAGTTTGCCCATCGGGGAAATATATTTCTGTACATTCTTAGCTATTCAAGTCATCCATCACAGTCCTGTCCTCCCACTTCCTGTACGTTTGCCTAACGAGAGCCACCTGCCCCGGACGCCACTTTAATTCTCTATTAGAGGCTGAAATCAGAATAGGACCCATAACTCAAAGAACCTTTGTGTACAATTTATGACCAACTGTCAAGCTAAAGTACTTTGACAGACTCCAAATCTGCTTTTTAAATAATATGGTGTTTTCATCCATTCTTTTCTTTGTCCTTTATTTTATGATTACTTTATTTAAATGTTAAATGCTGGATTAAGTCAGTTTGTATCTCCTTTGGGAAAATGAAAATCCGTGGGCAGACATTGAACAGAAGAGATTCGGTTGTTCATACTTTAGAAAGCGCTAACAAGAACGGAGCAGGTTTTAATGTAGAGCAGAATCTTTTGATAATTTGTATTTCCTTCTCACTTGTATATGTGCTATGTTCTACTTTGACTCCAGTATTGAATGTTAAATGGTGAATCACTTTGGCCCAGAAGAAACCATATCCCACCTGGAGTCAATAAATAAGAGTTTTCACGACTGGCGTAACTTAGAAATCATTTAGGAAACTTACCGTTCAGGGAAGTCCCTCAGTGGTACAAATGGTTGACACCCTCAGCTGCTAACCAGAAGGTTGGAGGTTTAATTCCACCCTGAGGCACCTTGGAAGAAAGGCTGGTGATCAAATTCCAAAAAATCAGCCATTGAAAATCCTGTGGAGCACGGTTATACTGTGACATACATAGAGTCATCATGAATCAGGGCCAGCTCCACGAACAGTTATAGGACAGCTATTGTTGTTGTTATGAGCTGTCAAGTCGGCCCTGACTCATAGCATCCCCTCCTTGGGTTTCCGAGACTGTATCAGTACAGAAGTCGATTGCCCAACCTTCCTTCCGAGGAGTGGCTGGTGGGTTTGAACTGGCAGACTTTTCGTTAGCAGTCAAGTGCCTTAGGCACTACGCTACCAGAGCACTTACTTGCTAAACTAAGGCTGTTTTTTGTTAGTACTGCCACAACAAGAAAGCCTACTCTAGGCTTGACTACCAATTGTTCCTCAGGGATTTCTTTAGGCCTAAAAAATTGTTCAAGGCAGTTGTCTCTCTTTGGATGTAAAAAGCAAACTTTAGAGGCAGAAAAAGAGAAATACCATTTACAGGGTTTAGTGGCTATTTGTTCATTGGCAGAAGCTTGAGGATTTGACACAGGAGTTTAAATTTTTTCCTCGATGTTTATCTACTCTTTCAGAAGAGGGGGTGTGTAGTACAGAGGACGGGGGAGAGTGTAAGGGAGCTAATAATATTCTGAGGAAAAATTTAGTACCCCCACAAGTTTCGTTTCCTTGTTTTTCACAAGACTATGTGCTTTTCTGTCATCGTATACAAAACAAGGTCTGATACGTTTTTTACAAAGAACTATTGATGGTGTGTCTGTGTGAATTGCCCTAGCATTGGTCACAGCCAACTTCTGTGGGACCCACTGCCCCCGTTCTACAATACACTCCAGTGTGTTTAGCCATTTATGAAAGGTCAGAAATGAACTGAGAAACAGGCTAGAGTCAAAAACATGTGGCCCTATAAATATCAGAGTCAGACGATTTATTCCATTTTTTCCCACTCTAGCTTTGTACCCCATCTCACTGTCTCTTTCTCTTTCACCCACTGGTGGAGTTCCTTGTATTTAGCACAGCACCTCTGACTGTGACGTTATAAAGAGGAGGCAGTGTCTGGAGGCTTCACTTGGTGGTACCACTTTTGCCCTGTCTGGTCTCAGAGCACCATTAAGCTAGCTACCTTTTTTTATTTATTTATTTTTTTCCAATCCTTTGAAATTTCTGGCAAAAAAAAAAAAACTCTTGCAGCATAGTCTGCTATGTTCTGTTTTGTTTTAAGGGTTTCCGCTTTCCATTAGTGACAACTCTGCTTGGTGACTGAATTTGACGCCAAACGGCGTTTTGAGCCAAGGAGCTTGCTTGCAGGTTCGGGCTGTCATCTGGGCCTGAGAGCAAATCGGAACATTCATCATGACTTTAGCTGCCAAACTGGAGGACTTTGAAGTGACTCTGGAGCACCTGCTCATGGATGTGTTTGTAAGTAAAAACTTCTCCTATTCCATGCACAACCGACCCTTCACCTGCCACCCTGAAAGCTTTTGTGGCTGGGTTCCCCTTACTGAATCTAGTTCTAGTCTATGACCGTCCACTTCTCACATGATGTCAATAGTTCTTACTTATGTGTCTTCTGCGGAGAAATCTATGAAGTCACTAAATGCTTGAGTGGGCTAGAATGGTCCATGCAGATTAAATAGCAGAGATGTGGTTTTTTAAATCAAATAACTTGCAGAGATCTAAATGAATGGGGTGAAGACATAGAAAACATTTGCCAGAAGAGACAAAAGTGACTTCACAGGCATTCTCTGGGAGAACCTGATTTGTTTGTGAAGTGAAGTGATCCCTCTAGAAAAACACAGGTGGGGGTAGGGATGGTGTCAAAATACTCTATTTGCCAGATAGGGAATGCTGAGCACAGGAGAAAGCAGAGTCCTTCATTGTCCACAGAAGCCCCAGTGCCTACCACTTTCATAGGTAGGAGATTACCAAGAGTTCCCAAGGAATTGATTTTACAGGATGAGGCTGTTTGAGTGTTTTCTTTTAAAGGAAAAGGAGTTGACAAGGACACTTCTATTCCTCTGATGATTTTGAACATCCCTGGCATTTATAGCAACCGAAATATCATTTCTACTGCAAGCCAACCATAATAACTTCTTCTTTTCTCAGGGTTTTCTGTTGGTGATAGGTCTGTCTGTTTTGTGCTATTGATAATGGCTTAGGAAACTCCAGGCTTTGTGAAACACACAGGTGGTAATGCAGCTGAGAGGTGTTGGCGTTCCAAGAACAACACTGGCTCTGCCCACAGCAAGGTGGCTGCACTATGTTTTCTGGACAAGCTAGTCTGTGCCTTGGATCTGGATAAGAGTTTGGAGGGTTGGCTCTGTTTTTCTTTTTTACTATACATCATTGAGTCCCTTTCAGGAACCTTTCAGGGAATGGTATGTTTTGGCAAATATGAGAGTCTGGGGCTTTTTTTCTTTATTAATTTATAATTTGTCTTCAAATTGAGGCAACATTATGTTGGCAGGAGTCCCAGGAGAGGATTGCCCTTTGCAGGGCTGGGTATGGGTATCTGAGTAACGCACATTCACCTGGACCACAAGGTCGGGAAATCGTGCCTTAAGGAGGACTGTGTCAAGGATGGAGAGCACTCTCTTGGATTTCCAGTGATGGGAGATTTATTGTCAGGGCCATCGTGCATTTTTTATGAAGCAAGACTAGAAATCAAGCAGCAGATGTTGATCAAGATGAGGATGTTTTTTTTTTGGCTGCTGATATCCTATGCCAAACCAACACTACCCGGGGGAGTGGGAAATGATGATGGGTGGTATTAGTGTCACTTATGGGGGTGGTCTATGGCCTGCCATGGGTTGCTGTGAGTTTGGTCAACTTAAAGAAAAATTAATAAATAACCAGGGATTTATTTTATAAATATCATAAAGTTACTAATTTTGTCCCCTTCTCTCCTTAACTTTCCCCCTTCCAAAAACAAATCCATTTCCATCAAGTTGATTCTGACCCATGGTGATCGCATGTGTTCCAGAGTAGAACTGCACCATAGGGTTGTCTTGGGTGTAATCTTTATGGAAACAGTTTGCCAGGGTTTTCTTCCACAACACCACTGGGTGGGTTCCAAACACCAATCTTTAGGATAGATGGCAAATGCAAACCATTTGCACTAACCAGGGACCTTAACTTCCCTTACTGCCATCTTGTTCCCCAAAACTTCTACCATTATGATCTTGCTTGGAAGCCCCCAAATGACTCTTGGAAAATAATATGGTCACAAACTCCATCATTTCCTATAAATATCATCCATAATTTCTTGGGCCCTTACTACCTCTCACTTGGACCAACCCAATTATTCTCCTGAATCCAGTGTCTTTCCAGCAATTCATCCTCTCCATTATTGTCTCCAGGTAAATGTCCCTGTTCTGATTACCTAGTGCCACTCTGAAAAGAATATACCACAAATGGGATGGCTTGAACAAAGAGGAGTTTATTCTCTTACAGTTCAGGAGGCTAGAAGTCTGAGTTCAAAGTGCCAGGCTCTAGGGTCTGGGTGAAAGCTCCTCAATCTTGGGCTTCAGCTCTGCCTCCAGCTGTCAGCCCACTGAAGCTAGAGGCTTTTCTTCACTCAGACAGCTACTGGCTGCTGAGGCTGCCAAGCCCAAGGTTGACAAGTAAAATGACATAGTCCTGATATTGCCAAATCACACGGCAGGCCATTAGTTCAAGTCCATTGTAAGTCCCAAGGTCGGCAGAGCATGACAGGCTGCTGAACAATGACACAGCTACATGCAGGGTTCAAGGTGCCATAAACTAGAGACCATTCCCAAACCTGCTCCTTAAATACGGGAAGCAGACCACATACCCAAAGGAGCTACTCAGTTGCTTGTGGTAGATCCTACCATGGAGCTGATTACCAGTCTCATCATGGAGAATAACTACCACCAGTTGCCCAGCCATTCAACCAGGTTCAGCCAAGTTGACACACAAATGTAACCACCACGGTCCCCAAATTCAACTTTTTAATTCTTGTTTTTCATGCAATTTACTTGCCCGTTGAAGCAACATTTTGTGCCCAGGCATCTGCTTTGATTAACATCTTAAATCTCCTTTAACATTATTTGATATTTAAATTAAATAATATGACTCAAACAAATCCAAGCAACTAGACAAAGGTCTAGGACAGCTCACACAAGGCGTTGAAGCCCAAGTTCTCTTTTATGAAATATCTCCTACAATTTCCTAATGTGAACTTATGACTACAGCCAAAGTGGTCAACATCAGTCTGTGCAAGAGAACATGTCCATTACATTACTGTGTTTCTGTGCCTGTCATTCCATTTGCTCTTGGCCTGTCTGAAGTTTCACATTCTTTAAGGCTCAATATGGCTTCTTCTTCCATGAAGCTTCTACTGACAGCTCACATTTCTTAGCCCCCTATATTCCTGTAGCATTTCATCTATGGGTATGAAGATACTCAGTGCTGAGTTCATTGACTTTATATTGTTTGTTAAGGAGTTCTGGTGATGTAGTGCCTAAGGCATTTGACTGCTAATCAGAAGGTTAACGGTTCAAACCCACCAGCCACTCCTCAGAAGGAAGACTGGGCAATCTACTTCCATAAAGATTACCACCTTGGAAATCCAAAGGGGCTTGCTATGAGTTGGAACTGACTCGATGGCAGTGAGTTGTGTTTTGTTTTTCTTTTTTTTAAATTTTGTTGGTTAACTCATTTTGTGCCTATATTTTGCCTCCTCAATCTGATATGGAGGAGTTCCATAAAAACAAGGAATCCTGTTTTTTTTGTAGACTCCATAGCACCTACAAGAATGTTACATAAATAGACCCCAGTAGGTATATATCAATTTCTTGTTGTTGTGTGCCATTGAGTCGTTTCTGACTCATAGTGACTCTAAAGGACAGCTTAGAATTGCCCCATATGTTTCCGAGGCTGCAATCTTTATGGAAGCAGACTGCTACAGCTTTCTCCACAGAGCAAATGGTAGGTTTGAGCCACTGAGTTTTCAGTTAACAGCTGAGTGCTCAACCACTGTGCCACCAGAGATCCTTTATGCATTGCTTACTTTTTAATTCATTTTTAAAATTTTAATTGAAAAATTGATTTTTTGTGTGAGGCTCCCAGAGGAGGAAATAAGATATGAAAGAGAGTTCTCTAGGGTGCCTGTATTTCTCACTTGGGCTCTGACGGAACTGTTGCAGAGGCCACCAACAGAGAAATACAGTGAAGAAACCAGCCAATCAATGCACAAAGCAGGGACTCTCTTTCTGTTCTGAATATTTTATTGCAAGATATGTGAGAAGCAGAAGAGTTCATAAAACATATATATATATATAATCTAAAGAATCACTTATAACACAAAACACCTTTTGTAACCACCACCCTGATTAATAATGAAATATTGTGAGTACTTCAGGAGACTCCATATGCCCCTTTCAGATCACCATTCCTCATTCCCCCAGAGGGAATGCCCAATGGCTTCTGTGATAAGCATTTCCTTGGTTTTCTGTATAGCTTTCCTACCTATGTACATATCCCAAAACAATATTAAGACTGAGCTTCAAAATTGCATGGACTTAGGTCTCAGAATTGCTCAGCATGACCTCCTAGTTGTGTGACCATTGGCAAGTAGCTTTATCAGCTTTGATTTCCTCATCCATAAAGTAGCTAATAATGCCCTGCTTAGAGGATTGTAGTGAAGATTAAAAGGTAATATAGAGAAAGCATCCAGGGCTGCCTGAAAAGGAGGCACTCAGTACGTTAGCTCTTAGTTCTCTTCTTCCCTTTGCCTTCCCTTGGGGAAGGGCATCAATTTTAGGTCCTATATTAGTTTCTTAGGACTGCCATAGCAAACTATCATCAACTATGTGAGAAATGTATCTCCTCACAGTTTTGGAAGCTAGTTCAAAATTAAGGCATCAACAGGTTTGGTTCCTTATGGAGACTTTAGGGAAAAAACCTTCCTTGTCCCTTCCAGCGTCTTAGCTCCAGGCATTCCTTGGCTTGTGGCAGGCAGCATAACTCTAATCTCTGCCTCCATGGTCTCATGGCTGTCTTCCCTATGTGTCTGTCTGTGTCTCTTTTCCTATTTTGTAAGGACACCAGTCATATGGGATTAACACCCACTCTATTGCAGTATGACTTCATCTTAACTAATTATATTTGCAAAGAATGTATTTCCTAACAAGGTCATATTCACAGATAACAGGGACTAGGACTTGAGTATATCATTTCTGGGAACACAATTCAACCATAACAGGTCCCTGTTCATTTCTTCCTCTACCCTCGAAGCTCACTCCTCCTATTACCACCTAAGCTCCTTCTTGGAGTATGAGTTTTTGACTCTGTAGAAGCACAGCCTTCACTGCCCTGGTAAACTGCATCAACACATGGCCCTGTCTCCTGCCTGATACCCAAATGGTAGGAAGTACCTCATCTGGAGCTCTGCGGCTGACAGGGGCACTGAGTCCCTGGAGATAGGCCTGGACTTAGCTTCTTCTGCTCACCAGCTGGGCTTCCCTGGTGGGGCCTCTGAGCAAAGTGACTTTGGGCTGCCTTTCCGGTGCTGGGAAGGAGCCAGGAAGTATCCGACATCCCACCACAGGGTTTGACAGGATAAAAACCCAAATAAGAATGAAAAGTGACTTAGCATCTTTAGGCCAGTGCCTCTCCTCCCAGCCTTGCTAGGGACTATCGACTTTCTTGGGGAAGCCTAATTGTCTAGCAAGAGTATTTGCATCAGCGTCCCATTAGCCTTGGGTTTCCTCTATAGCTCATAGCATGCTCATTAGGATGTCATTCCACTATCTCAAGAACAGCTGTTTCCATATTGCCACTTTCTTTTCAGGATTACAAAGGGCCACCAGGGGCTTTGTGGGAATGCAAGGCTTCTGCAAGACGAGATAAAAAGGGCACATCTTACCTGGTGTTTCATAATTAGTTGTCAGCACTGCAGGGTTCCTCTGCTTGCAGCTAAGCTGCTGGGATCTTGTGAGGAAATAACACACACTGGCATGCGCCTGTGCATATACACGCACACACACACACACACACACACAGGATGCCTTCACCAAAGTAAAGCCTGAAATCAGCCAAAGTGCATGAATGACTATTTAAAATTAACCCAGAATAGTTGACAATGACCTGCATGATAGCTGATGTACTCATCTTGTTTCTCTTTTGTCTGTCCATCCTCATTTTGTTTCAGAAGATTTAAGATGCTCCATTGCAAGGTATTCACCAGCAACTCTGCAGAAGCAAGACTGGGCAATCTACTTCTGTAGAGATTTACCACCTCAGAAACCCAAAGGGGTTGCTATGAGTCAGAATTGACTCGATGGCAGTGTTTTTTTTTTTTTTTTTTTTAATTGCAAGGTATGGCTTAAAGGCTTTCTTAGAGCAACCATTCCAATAGCTGATCTACAGACTGAGAACCCTGTGATGCACACTAAAGGGAAACAGAAGAAATTGAACAGGTCTTACATCCATTTTTGGATTAAATAGCCCAACATCAAGATGCAAATCTGTCCAGGCAGAAGGACACCGGGCGGCTCTGGCTCTCTCCTACACAGCCCTGTGTCTGCTTCCAGGGTTCCAGGCATGGAACTATCAGTGACCTTCTAGTTAGCGCCCCACTGCGCTCAGTCCTTATCTGGCTCAAACACCCTGCAACATTTCTCCCTCTACTTACAATTCAATTTAAATTTTTATCAAAACAATACATGTATATGGCAATGTTTGTAACATTTAAAAGTTGAAGAGTACTGTGAGGCTTAAAAAGAAAAAAACTCAAGATTCTAGAATCTTCCTCCTTAGCTCTGAGTCCTGCTTCTATTTATGTACATCTCTTTCAGCTATTTCTTTTGGTAGTAATCTCCAGATTTCTCAATAATACCTTAATATTGCTATTTCTGAATTTACTCTGTTTTTGACATTTTATGTGTGTCTAGACAAGTGGAATGAAAGAATTAAAGCCTCATTTTTCAGGATGGCAACATAAAATGCCAATATAGTTACATCACAGTTTAAACCAAAATTCAATGTTTAACATTATTATGACTACCAAAATATTGTTTGCAGCTGAGAAACATTGTATATTATGATTACATACCTCAGCTTTATGTTTTTTACAGCTTTATGTTTTTCCTAGAGTTAATAGTTGCCTTATTTCATTGCTTAACACTCTGTGTGCCCATCTGTCAAGGAGCTCTGGTAGTACAATGCCTGAGGCATTTGACTGCTAACCAGAAAGTTGGTGGTTCAAACCCATCAGCCGTTCCATGGAAGGAAGACTGGACAATCTACTCCGGTAAAGATTTACTGCCTCAGAAACCCAAAGGGGGTCGCTATGAATCAGAATCAATTCAATGGCAGTGAGTTTGGTTTAGTTTTGGTTACTCATCTATCATTTTTCTCTAAGCTCTCTTATATTTCTTTGTAGTACCTCTCAATGTGGTCAGACTTTTCAGATACTTGGCTTGTTCCTTTTTCCTTCCCACCTGTCCACCCACCTGCCTGCCTGCCTGTCTTCCTTACTTCTTTACTTCCTTCCTTCCTCCCTTCTTTCTCCCTCCTTTCCTCCCTCCCTCCCTCCCTTCCTTTCTTTCTTTTTTGAGACATCCTTCTTTCTGGAGCCCTCTATTCTGCACCCATTGAACTAACTCCTCTCTAGGTCTCTTGCAAGACTGTCTGCTTGAAATTCCTCTTCTCCATTATTCTGGAAACTCCCTTTTCATCTCTCTTGTAATCAGTTCTTTATTTCTTGGAACTCATGTTCCTTTGTTGCTAGGTGTAATCTCCCTTTTGCTACAGACCATCTTTCAGTAAATTCCCGAGAAAAGGTGTATGGGAGATAAATTTTTGTGTTATTGTATGTCTGCCCTCCAATGTGACTAATAATTCGTCTAGCAGTTACTTGCCTGTTGTTGAATCCAGAGCTATGCATCTGTGATTGAGCCTCTCTTAAATTCTATGTGAAACTATTCAGGCACCAGAAGCTCTATGTATATCCAGATACTCACTATCATCTCTGCCCTTCCCCTCCTTCTACACACTTATCTTAGCTAATAGGACCATCCTTCCTCCAATTCCTCCTCCTACTATTTAAACTTCCTCAATCTCTTCTATTCACTCTCTTACCAGTGATCTAGTTCTGGTCCTAATCCTCTGTCATTTGGACAATTGCAATCACCTTGCAACTGCTCTCCTTGTCTCTAATACACCTTGCTTCTCCATTCCAACATCATCCTGTTATCATTCAAGTTCATAAATCCAGGTTAGAAAATATCACTTCCTTCCTAAAAATAGCTTTCAGTGTCTCCTGCTTGCTCACAGAATAAAGTCTAAAATATATTTTTCTATTATAACCAAATCAGCATCTGATCTCAATGTCATTTCTTACCATTCTCCTGTCTACACATGCAATTCTACTATCTTATGTAATTTTCACAACAGTCTATTAACTGCATTTATGCTATGTTGTTATTGTTAGTTGCCATCAAGTCAGCTCTGACTCATAGAGACCTTATGTATATGAGGATGAAACATTGCCTGGTCCTATGCCATCTACATGATAATTGATATGTTTGACTCCATTGTTTTGGCTATTGTGTCAATCCATCTCATTGAGGGTTTCCCTTATTTTCACTGATCCTCTATCAACCATGATGTTCTTTTCTAGTGATTGGTCTTTCTTGATGTCATGTCAAAAGTAAATAAGTCAAAATGTCATCATCTCTCTTCTAAGGAACATTCTGGTTTTATTTCCTCTATGACTGATTTGTCAATTCCTCTGGCAAATAGAACAAAACAAAATTTAAAAAAACACTACCATCGAGTCGATTCTGACTCATCACGACCCCCACTGGGTTTCCAAGGCAATAAATCTTTATGGAAATAGATTGCTCAGTCTTCCTTCCAAGGACTGGCTGGTGGGTTTGAACTGCCAACCTTCTGGTTAGCAGTCAAATGCCTTAGGCACTGCACCACCAGAGCTCATATTCATTATTCTTCACCATGCTACAGAGGTTAAAATTCAAATAGAACAGAGTGACCTAAGCAATAATAGTTAGAATCTCTTACCCATCCTCATTTTATCTCCCAGGATTTAACCATTGAACATATTTTGCCCATTCTGGCCACTGTCTTGTACTAGGCAACCATTTGTCATTTTGACTTGCAGGATGTTGGATGTTCGCTTGGGCACACCCAATATTGTAATGATGATGAGACTCCTAGGCACCAGTCTTTCTAGGAGATTCAAGATGCTTTTTTCCTCACCTTCAGAAAATTAAAGCAATGTGTCTTGTTCCAGAGGCCCCTAGGCAAATGGGCCGTTGCACTTGGGACATGTTCCTAGACAGAGGAGAGAAAGCAATTTGTTGGTCTCAAAGAAAGCCATTCTGCTTTGCAGCAGTACAGAAATTGTTTAAACCAATATGAGCTATCCTCACGATGAAGAAAATTGCATGTTAAATTTCTCTTGCTAGAAAAAGGGAGCATGGAAATTAGAAGCAGGTTTAAGAGTTGATCATTTGCCACCCATTACTTAACTAACATACCTGATATGTGAGAGCTAAACCTAGTAAAAATCAAAGTCCACATCCAATGTCTCTCTTTGGAGGTGTACTATATATTCAAATCCTGGGTAGTCAATACCACAAATAAGGACATTATTTATTTTGCCATTCTAGGTGCAATTACACAGTTTACTGTGTGCAAACTACACTTCATAAACAAGACAAATCAATGCTAGTTATCAAAATCCATCCATACCTGATAGTACATGAAAAAGGGCTTTGCAAAACAGACTTGAAAACCAACCTGCACAGCCAGCCCCACACAGGTCAGCTTATTATCTGCTTAATCACATAGGCACCCTGGCAATCTTATTGATTCCTCAGGACCTGGACATGACATCACTCCTAATAGTACATGCAATAAGCCATTACCACCATGCAGAATAGCCATTAGCCGAGGCTGTAGCCATTGATTGCCTGACTTAGACTTACACTGGGAGGGGCAAGTAGAGCTCAGATTGGGGCAAATCATATCCAGGTCAGATGTAAAGAACTTTGTGTGGAGGGACAAAACCTGCTTGCTGTTTATGAACAGGGTCTCTGCCTGTTCCCTCTTTCCATGAGTGAGTAGATGAACAATCCTCTCAGCATGCTGATGTCCTTGTACTTAATATCCATGAAGCTAAACCACGAAAACCAAACCAGTTGCCTTTGAGTTGGTCCTGACTCATGGTGACCTCATGTGTCAGAGTGGAACTGCTCCATAGGGTTCTCAGGGCTGTGACCTTTCAGAAGCAGATTGCCAGGTCTGTCTGCTGAGACCTCTCTGGATGGGTCCAAATTGCTAACCTTTCAATGAGTAAGTGAGTGCTTTAGGCGTTTGTGCCACTTGGGGACTCCTTGCCCATGAAACCAGGGACACTGCAACAATATAGACTAATCCTCCACACAAGTCTTTGATGCTTCCCGTGTGACATTCTTTATGCTTGATCGTTGCCGTCAAGATTGAAGGAGTTTCTAGGAAGCCAGATTAGCACATGACGTTTCTATCACTCTTGCCCACAGAATGAAGTCTAAGATATGTGTTTCTATGGTATGCATGTCAGAATTTGGTTTCAATGTCAGTTCTTGCCATCCTCCTGTTTACACATCCAATTCCACTATCTCATTCAATTTTCACAACAGCAATCTATGAGCTGCATTCATCCTATAAGGCACTAAGATTCAAATAGAATGGAATAAGTCAAACAAGCAATAACAGTGAGAATCTCCTACCCATCCTCATCTACTAACAATGGTGCATATTCTTTATTCCAGAAGAGTGTAAGGTCTGGGTCCCTTTTTTATGCTATGTGTGTTTTTGTGTTGATGGGAGGATTTATTTTGTGCTACTTAATTCTCTGTACCTACTTTCTCAAATGAAGCATACCAAATGGGGAGTTCTCTAAGGCCTAAGAAGAAACCTCTTGGCCACCCACACTGTGTGGTTCAGCCAGACAGTCTTTAAGGAATTCAGACGGATGATACATGGACCTCTTATACATAAAGAGAGAGATCTGGATGGTGAGGTCAAGGAACAAATGTGTATGTGTTTGCATATATGTATGAGGGTGCAAGTGTGTGTTTCCCATTCACAAAAAAGTTTCACAAACATTATTCATTTAATCTGTTGGGTAGGTGTTCAGGAACTTCCCAGAAAAAAACCTCAGGTCTAAGCCCAGTGCTTTTCACTTTACCAGAGGCACCACTAACATAGAGAAGAGCTGGAATTGAAGAACAAAAGAAAACTCTCCCAATAAGTGGAAGTTCCGTTTCGACCTCCACCCCTGTCTTAGGCTGGGTCCTCTAGAGTAGCAAAACAATGAAGTGTGTGCATATATATTTAGTCATATATATATGTATATATGTATGTGCATATCTATATGTATCTATGTGTATAATATATATGTATGTGTGTGTATAAAACCAAAAAGAAACCAAACTCACTGCCACTGAGTCAATTCCAACTCACAGCGACCCCTTTTGTGTTTCTGATACTGTAAATCTTTACAGAAGTAGATTGCCCACTCTTCATTCTGCAGGATGCCTGGTGGGTTTGAACCACCAGACTTCTGGTTAGCAGTAAAATGCCATAGGCACTACGCCACCAGAGCTCTATGTGTGTGTGTGTGTGTGTGTATACATGCTTCAGTATGGGATAGTGAGAGTGCAGTGGCTAAGAATGTGGAGTGTGCATCCAGGGCAGGAGGAAGGGAAGGAGTTAAGGAGAGAGGGAAGTAGAAAAGGAGGTAGGGAAGGAGAGAGGAAAGGCAAAAAGAAGAGAAGGCAAGTGAAAGGAAATTTTACCTATCCATTTAAGAGAGCTACAATTCTTCCTCCCCCCAAAAAAACAAACCTGTTGCTGTCAAGTGGATTCTGAATTATGGCAACCCCATGTGTTGAAGAGTAGAACTGCTCCTTAAGGTCATCTTGGCTGTAATCTGTAAGGGAGCAGATCATCATGCCTTTCTTCCAGAGAGGCATTAGGTGGGTTTGAACCAACAGCCTTTTGGTTAGTAGTTGAGTACAAACTATTTTTGCCACCCAGGGATCTTATTCTGCCTCCAGCTCTTCCAAGTGCCATAGAGAAGAAGGAAAAGGTCTTCCTAAAAATAGATAAGGCACACTTGGTGTGCTGTACAGTGTAAAACCTGAGGTAAAACCAAAAGAAAGCCAAATTCTCAGGCTCCGGTGACCTGTAGATAACTTGTGAGCTCTGTGCATGAGAGCTCCAGTGATAGGAGTGTTGCTTGATGTCTCGGTCCTGTTCTTGAGAATATTGGGTTTCATGTTTGGCCTAAACTGCAGGCACTTTTCAAACAGAATATTATGGATGTAGGCAGTATTTCTGTTTGTATAACCTCAGTCACAGCTTACTCTAATAAAATGTGACATGAATTACCTAGGTTAGCAGAGTTAGGAGGTATGGAAATGGGTGATGGAATGTTAAAGAAAGACAGGGCTTCCTTCCAAAAATTCCCCTCCTACTCTAGAAATTTTCCAAATTTGTTAAGAATATGCTTCTTCATGCATGTGTTTGTTTCAATTACATCCTACCTATCCCCTTACCTGTTTGATGTGACAATAATAAAAAACTCTAAACTTCATTCAAAGCTATAGCTCCTCCCCTCCCCCAGCTCAGTGTTGGTTTGGGCTCCTGCCTGCAGTGGGAAAGGCCGGTGCATTGGCTCTGTCTCCATTTCCCTCTGCAAGGAGTTTGCCCCTCTGCCCCTAGGAATGGAGCTGCCTCTGGCATTTTTGGGGTTGACATGAATGGAAGGAGCAATCAGGAATTTCCTACTTGCCTGCAGCTGTTGTTCTCTGTCTGGGACTGACAGGGACTTAAACTTGACTCTTTTGCTTTCAGGAGTCCCTGGGTGGTGCAAATGGTTAAGGTGTTCAACTATTAACCCAAAGGTTGGAGGTGCTCCAGAAGAAAGGCCTGACAATCTACTTCTGAAAATCATCCATTGAAAACCCAATGGAGCACAGTTTTAATCTGACACACAAGAGGTTGCCATGAGTCAGTCAACTGGACAGCAACTGGTTTGTCCATGCTGGTTTGTCACAGGGCAGTGCTCTAGAAAGCACCAGCATGGCCCATGGCCTGATTTGTGCATCAGCGCAGAGCCTATTCTCCTCTTACTGCCACCTCCCACTAATACCAGCCTTATAAAATGCTTTCTCTCTGACAAGCCATTGTCCTAAACCTCTGCTTCACATCCTGTTCTCCATGACCAAGAACACCCCCTGGATTTGATACATTTTGCTTGAATGTGTTGAGATCATTGATTTTCCTGAACCACAGTTCAGTTCATTCTATGCATTTTCATTCCAAGGTTTAAATGTAAATATTTTCATTGAGATAAGAAGGGAAAGTTCAAAACAAACAAGACTGCACCAGTCCTAAGTGCCCTAGAGGCATCAGAGCAGCAGCTTTGGGGGCTCTAGAAGTGCTCAGCTGAAGCTCCTAACTAAGGAAAGCAAAGTGGGTCTTGGCCACCACTGTCCCCTTCACGGTTCTTTGGTTCCCCACCCCTGTGGCATCCTCCTCAGCTGTCCAGTGGCCATTAGGCTGTTCTCTGGATACACAAGGAACCCTATATTCTCCATTCTGGCAAAAACAAGGTATCCCTGAGTAATACTCTCTATTCCTGATATTTTCCAATTGCCCTTTGGTTCTCTTTCAGTTACCACTAAATTCACCATTCCCAGTCCTCTATTGTGATGTATCTGGTCCCACTGGAGCTGGTCCTGGTTCTGTTTACCTTCAGATTTATCCTCCCCTTTTTCCTCTCCTTCTATGGGATAGAGAGGCTAGCTTCAGCTCATAGAAGACCTTGACCAGAAACTGGAAGGCAGTAATAAGGGAGAGAAGTCCCTGGGTGGTCCAAATCCAAAGTTTGGAAATTCAAGTCCATCCAGAGGCACCTTGGAAGAAAGGCCTGGTGATCTACATACAAAAAATCAGCCATTGAAAACCCTATGGACCTGCGGGCTTGGGACCATAGTCGCAGGGGACATCAAACTCAATTGGCATAACATACTATACAAAACATTGTTCCACCTACTACTTTGGCGAGTAGCGACTGGGACCTTAAAAGCTAGGAAGCTGCCATCTAGATGCAACAACGGGTCTCTCCTCGTCAAGAAGAAAGAAGAAAACCAAAATTAATGGAAACAATCAGTCCTAGCGACTGGTACACCATCCGATCTGCAACCTATACAACTATGAGACCAGAAGAACTAGATGGTGCCCAGCTACCACTGCCATCCACTTGGAAGGGATGTAGGAGATCCTGCATAAAGAAGGAGAACAATGTGGTACAAAACTCAAAATCATTTGGAGGCAAAAAAAAAGAAGAAGGTGGGGACCAGGTTTGCTGGTCCAATGGAGCCTGGTGTAACCACTGAGACTATGGCCCCTAGCTGCCCTTCAGGTCTGGAATTGAACCCACAACTGTGGTTTCCAGCCAAACAAAGTACAGGCATGTGAGTTAAACATTTACCTCAAGTAGACACACGCCCTGGAGAGAACAATCATGGGAGAAGGAAGGACTGCTTATGCACAGGGAGATAGCTCAGGGTGCAGAAGAGTATGAAGGGATGGACACTGGGAGGAGGTAACTATGGGGAGGAAATGGGAGGGGAGCTGCTGCATTGTAAATTTTGGTCAATGACATGAGACAAAGTATATGTGAACTGCTGTATGAAAAGTGAATTTACTCTGTAAATCTTCACCCAAATCCTAATAAAAAAAAAAAAAACCCTATGGAGCACAGTTCTACTTTGGCATGGAAGCCGGGCATTCCTTCTCCCTCTACCTCTACCTTGGATGATCTTTCCAGCAGTGGCTGTACCCTTCTGTGCCCTGGCCCCAGGCTGGCATGACACTTACCTCCCTTGGCCCTTCAGGCCCAGGGGTTGTGGCAGCTTCCTGCTGGGCCACTGTCCTGTCCACTAACCAGCTCCTGCTGCCTTCCTAGGCTTCCTAGCTTTCCCATGACCTGCACTTTGCTCCAGGAGATATCAAAGCCATAGGTCATGAGACTCCACAACTGCTCAGTCGAATTCCATTTCCTGTATAAATTCCCTCCTTTTCAAAGACTTAGAGAGATTTCCATTTCCTTGTTGGATACAACAGATACCTCCTTTCTGTATTTCCAAACTTATGGAACCTGATGAAGTTGTCTTTGAGATGTGAGAGGATAATGGACAAAGTTGGGTCTCCAAATCAAATGAATTGACTGGAGTTTTAATCTTAGCTCTGACATTTCTAGTTGTGTTACCTTGGGCAAGTTATTTAAGCTCTCTGAACCCCAGTTTCATCACTGGTTAAATAGGAATAGTGACAATCTCCCCCATTGAGAAGGCTCTGGTATCCTGCCAGCACCTCCTGGCAACTGCTGGGTGCTCAGTAAACCTGAATTCCCCTCACCTCTTCTAATGTGGTCATAGCTCCTAAGGTATGAATGTGTAACTCCCTGCCCCCCCAGCACATTTGCATGATAACAAGGCCTTCTGGAAATGGACACTTTCAATTGAATAATTCATTGTAAACGTGCAAATTTCAAACACCCACAGCAAGACAATCAGAAGGATATTTTTGGACCAGCTGACCTTTGAAAGCCTTCAAATCACCAAGAGGAGGTAGCCACCTACTCAGCCTAATATATGGTGACTGGGAAGGGCTTCGTAGCCCCTCCTCTTCTCCATTAGCTGGGAGGAGGCCCTGTGCTCATATGAGAAATGACCCTGCTCCCCACCCCCCAGGGGAGGTAGAATGTATGGGGCTCAAATTTGTGGGAGTTTGTCCCAGGGTTATTATTTGTCCATTAACATTCCCTTATATATGTATTTTAACCTTAATCCAATGCATATGTTTTTGTTTCATTTGCACTTAGTTCATCAAAGTGTCCTTTATGATCTGAACTATGCCATGAAGCCTTAAGCTCTTCAGTGAAACACTCATTAATACTCCTGGGAAACAGGAAGTTGCATTTAGTCAAATATAAATAAACCCCCCTCCCAGGGGCTTTGCCCTGGACTGGATCAGGGAAGAGACAGTGTCTTCTTCAGTTGATCTGATGTATTGTTCCCCCTCAAACTGAGCTGGAAGGAAGAAATTCCATGGCTCCAGACAGATAAGTGTTTTTAAAATATGGTTCCCTTTTGTTCAAAACTGTTATACAGTCTACTAAGGAGGGGGGGGGGGACCCACAGCTATGGAGTCAGTTCATACTCAGAATGACCCTGTAAGACAGAGTAGAACTGCCCCCATAGGGTTTCCAAGGCTGTAAATGTTTATGGACGCAGACTGCCACAGCTATCCCCCAGAGAGCAGCTGGTGGATTCGAACTCCTGACCTTTCAGTTACCGGCCCAGCACTTTAACCACTTTGCCACCATGGCTCCTTTTACATAGTCGAGGGATTTTATAAAAGAAAGGGATTCTACTGATTTGGCCAAAGAATTGGGTATCCTCCCAGATTTACTTTCACTAAAACTAGTTTGAAACCAGGCCGTGAAAGAAGGAAGTGGGAAAGAGAAAAAAAGATGTGTAACCCTAAACCATCTCCACCAAAGCAGCTCAGTAAGTTGAGTTTATGAGGTTTCCGTCTTCCCTTGTCTCTCCCCTTCTCTCGCCCTCTCACTCACTCTCCAACTGCACATATGGAACCAATTGCGAACAAAGCCTGATTGTTGTATATTTGGAATTTCCCACATCAAGTCGTTGCTTTCTTTAACTGCCTCTTAATGTGGGTCTGCGCTGGATGACTCTGCCCACGTTTCCATCCCTCCCCACCCCCATCACTCCACCCCCCACTTCCTAAGTGTCTTTTTCTAGGATTCATTTTCTAGCAGTTTCACTTTGCACCCCACCCCCCATTTCCTAGTAGCTTTTCTGAATACACAGTACTTTCTTTTCCATCATTTTTCATAAACTAAGCCCTGGTCTACAGGGAGTAAATAAAGCTGGTACTCAAAGCATATGAATGATACCAGGCAAACACCAAAGAGCATGGGATTACTACAAAGGAAATACCCACCCCTTTCACAAACCCAGAATTGAGCATATATAGAAATGCTTTAAAGAGAAAAGACCTCAAATCCTGAAAGCCTCTTCCTTATTTTCCTGTATAGTAATTTTCTCTGATGTAGAGGTAAGCCAATTTAGGGAGAAGTAAAGATGGAGGAAATAGTTGAACAATGTATCTGTTAGAAAAATTAAGGTCTCATACCATTTGTGCCATCTATCTAAGAAGATGGTCTGATTGAGAATTATACACTGTGATTACACTGTGATTAGAAAGGAGTAGATAAATGTGATCGGTGAATCTGAGCTTAGTCCTTTTCAAAGCCTTGTAAAAGCAAACATAACTTCTTCATGTTTACTGGCACACATAAAAATAAATCTTCTATAACACAAACATTTAAATCAGGCAGTGCCAAATGCTAGTCTGTCTACTGTATTTGATTTCATTCATACAAAGCATGTGATACAAAGATGCTTTTCTCCTTTTTTCTCTCACACTTTCTCTTTTTGGACAGCATTCACGTATGTAATTAATTATATGCATACATTGATTCTCTTTGCATTGGAAAACAGGAAGAGAAAAAAAGATACACATGTCTGACTTAAAGAGAGGGACCCCTCCCCGCCCCGCTACGTCCCTGATGTGTTTTTAAATATTTTTCCTGTGTCCAGGAGAGAATGAAATCAGAATGTAGGGTTTCCCATTAATCTCCTCACCAGATGGTGATATTCCAAATGGTCTTTTTAAGGTGAACATGTGACCTACTGTAAGGCTGGGGGCTTCAGAGTCACGTGATGTGATGAATAATACGTCTGATAGAGCTTGATTAGACAACTGACCTGGTTCCCATCTGTAGCCACGACAAGCAAAGTTGACATTTTTGGATCACTCTCCCTAGAAGCGTCCTTTGCCCACCCCTGGGACATAGCAGTCTCACCAAGCCAGCTCACAGGGACAGACAGAAGGAAGCTAAAGACAGGCTGCTTAAGACAAGCTGTTGAAGTTGCAGAACTTGGGGAATTTTTCTTTTCTTTTTTCCCTCCTTCTCCCTACTCCTCCCCCCCCCCCCCACTCCTGCCCGTGTGCCCTTCTTGACTGTGCATTCCTGTCTGTCCAGCTTTCCCTCTATGGGAATGCTGCCCCCCCCCCCCCCCCCCCCCCGCCGGCAAACCACAGCTTAGCTCATAGCTTCGAAAGAAACTCCTTCAGTTATTTGATATTTGGGAAATCTGCAGAGACCACAACTTATTTGTAAGGAAACCTCCATCTCTCCTGTTGCTGGGAACACGCACGCACACTCACACACACACGTACACGCAGTTTGACACCATGGTGGTTCAGGCTGCAGTGGCTCCAAATAGGTCCCAAAGACTTTTATTGAAAATACCTTATGGATCTCTGAGAAGGCGCAGCGTGGAGAGGGTAAGCTATGCGGTGCGGGCTGTTTGTTTTTTCACTGAGCCAGTGTTCCAAAGAAAGGGAGAGGTTGGTTTTCACTGCACACAGCATCACTTCGGTTTGTAACGTTTGCCTGAAATTTTCAAGTTCTTAGGGCTGTAGAGTATGATGTCATATGTATTTTTTTTTCTTAACAGATAATGATGAGAAATGTGATCTGCAACACTTTTGTCAGCTGTGTGTGTGGGTTAATTAGAGCTGAAGTATGAAGGAAAAATTGGGATGGGAACTGCTTTCTGGAATAGGTATGAAAGATGTGAGTGCTTGTAGAGAATAGTATCAGGGCAGCTAACTCTTTTTCCGTTTATGTTTATTGAACCATGTTCATTAGTGCAGCAGGGCTGCAAATTTCCTCAGCTGGATGACAGTGTCTAACAAATCTGCTAGAAGAACATGATGATGACATTAAGGAGATCTGGAGCGCTCAGGGTTCACATGATGCTCCCAGTTGATTAAAAGCCCTTTTGTCTTTTTCAAATACATTGCTAACATTTTGGTGGGTTTTTTTTTTTTTTTTTTTTTAAATGCTGTGGATTTTGGTTCAAAATTATTCTGTTAATTTCCTGAAGGCACCTTACTTTATGGTCGCCCCTCCAGATAAGGTTCTAGTGCCTAAGGCATATCACTCCTGAGAAGGCTGGCAGTTCAAACCCACCAGCCATTCCTCGAAAGTAAGATTGGGCAATCTACTTCTGTAGAGATACTACCTCAGAAACCCAAGGAGGGGTCCCTATGAGTCAGATCCAACTTGATGGCAGTGAGTTTCGTTTTTTTTTTTTTTTTTTGGTAATGCAATTGCTAGGATGATTGTACTTAAAGCAAGCTGGCTGTCAGGATGTTAGGCTCACACCTATGGGCACAGCATGTTGCACCATTCCAGGGGTAAAGTGGACCTGGAGTCTTAGAAACCTTAAAAGGCCCTGTTTAAATCAAGGTATGTCCCTCAGTGAGCTGTCAATGTCTAGACAGATGTCTTAAGCAACTGTCTCATCTTACAAAGTGGAACAGAGTTTAATTCTCGTGACTTTTTCTGATTTGAATATGTAATATTCAGTGATCCTTAGATTTAAAGAAAGCATAATTAAAGGGTTAAAAATAGGAGGGGCTAAGATGGAATAGTTAATGTGCTTGGCTGCTAACTAAAACATCGGCAATTTGAACCCATACCAGCTGCTCCATGGAAGAAAGATGAGGCAGTCCGCTTCTGTAAAGATTATAACCTTGGAAACCCTATGGGAAAGTTCTACTCTGTCTTATAGGGTCCTTATGGGTCAGGATCAACTCAATGGCAGTGGGTATCTTGATTTCAAGTCAGGGTTGCTTTTCTGACTCTTAACAAGTTGTGTTTTTTTCTGCCATTTCGGTAATAATGAAAAAATACTTCTCCACTTCCTATTCTGGTTAGGGGCAAGTCCTTATTTTGAAACATATTTCTGTGGCCAGTATTGGGATCATCAACTAATGAGTATTAAGTACCTGCTGTATTTTCCCTTTTATACCAATAGAAATAGAGCATTAGGTCCAACCATTATATCAGTTTGACAAATTTACCAGGCTTATGTTGACTGCAAGCTTCTGTTTTGATGAAAACTCTTAGATCTGTGTGGTAACTAAATGTATGTAATATATTCTACCATTAAGGTAGTTCATTCACCAATACACACACAGAAATATAGTTGTGCACCCCATTGCTGTATAACATGGCAATATAGAGGATACAATTATCCTGCAAACATGCACAAAAAAATCCATACTAGTACAGAACAGTCATGGGAGAAAGAAGGGCTGCTTATGCACAGGGAGACAGCTCAGGGGGCAGGAGTCCATGGAGGGATGGACATAGGGAAGAGGTAACTAACAGGAGGAAGTGTGAGGGCAGCTGTTGCATTGGGGTAAATTGTAGTCAATGTCATGAGACAAAGTGTATATGAACTGCTGTATGGAAAGTGAATTTGCTCTGTAATCTTTCACCCAAATCAAAATTTAAAAAAAAAGAAAGTAAAAAGTAATCAAAGTAAGGAAAGTTCATTAAAAAAAAATAATCCATACTAGCTCGGTAACCTCTTTTTATACCATTAGAATATCCAGATGTATATTTAATAAATCATGTACAGTTACTACTGCTGTTATTCATTCTTTACCAATTTAAAAATAATATATGACAGTATATGAATACAGTGTCATGTATGAAACATGTCTGTTGCTGCGTATGTTTGCACATACTTACATTCAAAGTGCACAGACCTATTTTCTGCCCTTGAATGCACAACATGGTTGCATGGACCTTAAAAGTCTTAAAGGGAAGCTGAAGAGAAGCAGGCACATCATTGGAGCAACTAGATATATTAATTCTCACTGCAAGGTGTAAAGTGGTGAGGCAGGGGCGTCATAACTCACACACTGTGTGCTCTAGTGTTTCTTATTACAATTACTCCTCACTTATTGACTATCTTGTTATCTGATATTTCACATTTATGACAATAGTAAAAAAATCTGCTATCCAACTGTTTTGTGCATTAATGATGTATGTCTGGCAGTAATGAATGCCAAGGTCAGAGGTGAGTAATGCTGGCTGTGAAGGTTAAGGTTATGTGTCAACCTGGCTAAGCCATGATTCTCACTTACAATTTGATACTTACATAATGATATAATTTGGCAGTTGTATAATGATGCAGTCATTCTCTATTTTGTGATCAGATGTTGTCATCCTCCATTTTCTCATAATGCCAATTTTCACATAAAAACCTGGTCTTTAGAACCTAACAGTGTTGGTACATGAGGAGTGAGTGTATTCTACCGTGTCACTCTCCACTGTAATGGAGATGGACCTAATTGGAATATATGATGTCATGCCAATTCCATTTGGGCATTTTATATGCTGGTGACTTTCTGACAATGTTCAGAATCAGAATCATATATTTATGTAAAAGGACGGCAGGGAATGTGAGATACAGCATCAGCTTTAAGTGTGGACACTGAGAACCAGCATTCTTTTCTTGGGACTCACTGAATTAAAAGCAACAATGCTTTTTCAGTTATATCAACCACCTAGAAGGTAGCAGACATTGGAGTTTGTTTCTATTACCTCACAATATTGCATTATGGTAAGGACTCACATTTCTGTAACACCTGTACTCCAACAGACTTTCACATCCATACCTCATTTTACAATCATGAGTTGCCAGTGAGGCACAGAGGACAGGTGTCATTATTCCTTGTCTTGAATGAAATTGGGAACCAGGGCATGGAGAGGTTTAATCTTCTGTCCAGAGACATACAGCAAGTACCTGGGTAATGAATGTCTGACTTATGGACAACTCATACTTGCCCTTTATAGTTATGTAAATTTTCCTTCACTTTGAAGAGACTGAACCAATCCATACTCACAAAAAATTCTTCATCACAATCACCTTCACTTGCTGTGAAAGTAGCTTTTAAGTTATTGAAAAATCTTCAAGCCTTTCTTGCACTAAATAAAGTAAGGTGAAATAAGAACCATATGTACCTATTCCAACTTACCTACAAATTCGACTTAAAAGCATAGTTAGGAATGGATCGCCTTCATAATCCAGAGACTGACTCTATAGTCAACCACAAAGCAGAAACTAAGTCCAGGGACCTTGTATCTCCAACAGCAGTCAGTCATCTCTGCTATTGGACCCCTGTTTTGTCATCTTTGCCCTCTAGGACAGAGATATTACAGCTTGGCTGACATTTCAGCCTGACACTGAGAAAAGTTTTAACCAACTTGTCCTTAGGACTTCACTTAAGAGAAAATATAGAAGAGACTAAAGTCAGAGATACTTAGAAACTAAGGAGGTTAAAAATGATTCCTAGGGCACTGACAGTCATGTGACCATGTGTGTCTAAGAGCAAAAAATTGCTTTTATTTTCCAACTGCCTAAAAGTTGAGTTGAAAGAAAGAAAGGAAATATAACTTTTTATCTCCGCTACTTAGATGCCCATCAAATCCTACTTACAGAAATATTCATTCAGGCTAGGAGACCAAGCTGAGTTCATATTCACATTTTTGGCAGACTATCATGAGCCCATCACTGTGCTAGGCAGGGTAGAAAAAAACTAGAAGAACTTTAAGATGCCATACTTGGTAAGAGAGGAGAGATGAAGGATATGAGCTTTATATAGATGAAATAATTTTAAGTCAATATAATATATGCCATCATTAAGTTGAAAGAAGCTCTGATGGCGCTGTGGTTAAGGCATTGAGCTGCTAACCAAAAGCTTGGTGGTTCAAACCCACCAACTGCTCCACAGGAGAAAGATGGGGCAGTCTGCTTCCATAAAGACTTACAGCCTTGGAAATCCTACGGGGGTCACCATGAGTTAGAATAGATTCGATGGCAGTGGGTGGGTATCATTAAGTTGAAGTCCCTGAGTGGCACAGTTTGCTTTTGGCTACTAACTGAAAGGCTGGTGATTCAAACCCACCCACTGGCACTGTGGAAGATAGTTCAGGAGATCTGCTTCCAAAAAGATTGTAGTCAAGAAAACTTGATGGAGCTCAGTTCTATGCTGTAGCACGTGGTTTGCCATGAGTCGGAATTGACTCTATGCTAATGGGTTTGGTTTGGTTTTATAATTAAGCCACAAAATAAGTAATAAAGACAGTTTAGGTGCAATAGGTGTCCTGTTCCAAGAACCAATTCCAGCCTCTCTATTTACTAATTGTGTGGCCTTGAAAAGTGATTAATACTTTCTCAGCCTCAGCTTCTTCATCTGTACCTTTGAGAGTGATTGTTAAGCATTAGAAATATATCTAAGGGCCTAACACAATACATGGCACATAGAAAGCAATCAGTAAATGGTAGGTATATTGTTTCATAATATATTTGGTTTTGGTGACACTATTGGAGCTCTGGTGGCATAATTCCTAAGGCATTTGACTGCTAACCAGAAGGCTGGCAGTTCATACCCACCAGCCACTCCTTGGAAGGAAGATGGGGCAATCTATTTCCGTACAGATACTGCCTCAGAAACCCAAGGAGGGGTCGCTATGAGTTTAAATCAACTTGATGGTAGTGAGTTTTTTTTACACAACCAAACATACACCCTTTCACAATTTCTACATGAATAATGACATTTCTACAATGTTCAGTGACATTGATTACATACTTCACATTTATCACTATTCCAACTATTGTTTCATCACCATTAATTTAAACTTTCTGCTCAAAGTTAACATCTGTGCTTTAGATTTACTGTTTGAACTCATATTGATAATTCTTTGTAAAAGCTCAATGCTCAAGGCAAACATTCTTTTTTTTTTTCTCTCTCTCTCTCTCTCACTTTTATTGTGGTGAAAACCTATGCAACAAGACATTCACCAATGTAACAACTCAGGGACATTGATGACATTTTTCATGTTGTGCCACCATTATTGCTATCCTTTTCCAAAATATTCCACCACCATTAGCATAAACTCAATGCCCTGCAAACAAAAGCTTCCCCTTTCCCCACTCCCTTTTACCCCTGGTAACCACTAATAATCTTTGGTTTCTAGATACAGATATA
>NW_006921615.1:5606949-5611371 GCF_000298275.1 Orycteropus afer afer
AGGCTGGTGGTCCAAACCCACCAGCCACTCCTTGGAAGGAAGATTGGGCAATCTACTTCCATAGTGATACTGCCTCAGAAACTCAAGGAGGGGTCGCTATGAGTAGGGTCTGACTCGATGGCAAACAAGAACACACTATTCTTCAGGGTTGCATAGTATTCCGTTATGTGTATGTACCACAATTTGTTTATCCATTCCTCCTTTGATGGGAACTTAGGTTGTTTCCATCTCTTTGATATTGTGAATAGTGCTGTGATGAACATGGGGGTGCATATATCTGTTCATATCCTGCCTCACACTTCTTTAGGATATATTGCTAGTATTGAGATTGCTGGATCAAATGGTATTTCTATTTCCAACTTTTTAAGGAATCATCATACCAATTTCCACAATGGTTGTATCATTTGACAATCCCACTAGCAGTGTATGGGAGTCCCAGTCATTCCACGTACTCACCAGCATTTGTTTTTTTCTGTCTTGTTGAACTTTGCTATTAATGCTGGGGCATTAATCTCATGGTTGTTTTGATTTGCATGTCTCTAATGGCTAATGATTATGAACATTTCTTCATATGTTTGTTGGCTGCCTGAATATCTTCTTTGGTGAAGTGTCTGTTCATATCTTCTGCCCATTTTTTAATTGGATTGTTTGTCTTTTTGATGTTGAGGTGTCAGAACTTTCTATAAATTTGAGAGATAAGTCCTTTGCCTGATACGTTATTGACAAATATTTTTTCCCTTTCTGTAGGTTCTCATTTTACTCCTTTGGGAAAGTTTTTTGATGCAGATAAGAATTTAATTTTTAGATGGTCCCAATTATCTAGTTTATCTTCTTCTGTTTGTACATCTTGGGTTATGCTTGATAGTCTATTTGTGCCATAAATTAGGACCCCTAAGTTTGCCCCTTTTTTTCCCTTGATGAACTTTATTCTTAGGTTCACACTTAAATCTTTCAAGCCAAACATTCTTTATTAACTGATCTACACTGTTGTCTACAGTGTCACTATGAATGATAGTTGACTAGATGGCAATGGGTTTGGGTTTTGGTTTGTTTAGTTTAATGATGGCTTCATGGGGTAGCTTTGGTTCAAGGTTTAAAGATCATTTCAGGGTAATAGATGTGGTGGTTCCCCCAGTCTTCACAGATCCTGTAAGTCTTTGATCTCCATATGTATTTAAAATTCTGTCATTTTGATTAGGATTTTCCTCCTTTTGATCAGTATCAATCTAGTGGGGCTTTGATCAAAGCATTTAGTAATGGTAGCCAGGCACCATCCATTTCTTTTGGTCTCATGGCAAAGGAGTTCATGGAGGCTATTAGAACTGCAGTCCATTCCTTCTCTGATTGTTTGCCTATCTCTGTGTGTAAGTACACTTGGTTTGTATTTTTAATAACTTATGACATTTTATGCAAACTCTTAAACATACACTACTGCCACCTGGAGAGGTGTTTTAGGGCTATTCACAAAATAAAGCCAAGACAAGTGGTATTTCGTGGCAATAACTTCCCTTGTGTTCCCAATTTTATGTAAGACATATGGAAAGCAACGCATTTCAAATTTATTGGATACAAATGCCAAGTAACTAAACATAATTAAGTCAAAATTCCTCAAAATGGTCTCTTCCTTTTAAAGTGGGTATTTTTCTTCCAGAGGTAAAAATTCACTTTTGGGCTGACATAAGAACATGATATATAAATGAGTTAAGGAAAGGGAAAATATGGAAATTTTCTCTGCAAGTTTGCCTTTTGGGGTAAAAGTGTTTATTAAATTATTATAATCATACAATGTGAGAAAAAAGTTTTATGTTGGTGTCTTAGTTCTCTTATGCTGCTATAACCAAACTATCAGAAATGATGGCTTTACTAAACAGGAATTTACTCACTTACAGTTTAGGAAGCTAGCAGTCTGAATTCAGATTGCCAGCTCTAGGGGCTGGGTGAAGGCCCCTCAACCATGGGCTTCAGTTCTACCTCTTACTCCAGGCCCACTGGGACTGGAGGCATCTTCTAACTCAGGCAGCTGATGATGACTGCTGAGGCTGATAAACCCAAGGTCAACAGGTAAAATGGCACAATCCCAAAATCAGCAGGCCAAATGCAAGCCACTGGCTCGGGTCCAGGAACAATCTTAATATCAATAGGCAACATGGCAGGCCATTGGTTCATGTCCAGGAACTGGAGATGAAGACTTGGCCAAATGCAGGATCTGCATCTGCCAAGAAACTAGAGACCTTTCTCAAAGCTTCACCACATATACTGGAAGCAGGTCACATCCCAAAGGCAATTCTCCTTCAACTGATAGGTCCTTACAACAGGTTCTACTATGGAGGTGATTACAATCTCATCATGGGATAACTACATCCAGCTGCCAAACCACTCAAAACCACAGCCCAGCCAAGTGACACACAACCTTAACTACCACAGTTGGAGATTACCATCATAGGTCCAAAACCTAAGAATAAGTCGATAAATCTTTAATGTGGCCCACACCATGTTTTTAGTTTGAAATTTTTAAACAGTTGAGATCTGCTAGACTACTGTCCATATTCCCTTCTCTAGTTTTGGCTCATGGAATCTGAGAAGGAAGTATTTCTTTATACCCTAAGATGGTGAGATACTGCCCTATAAGGAATCTGAATCTTTCTGACAAGTTGCCAAATCTTAGTTTTCACCCTCTGATTATCCAGCTGTAAGAGCATTTCTTGAAGCATATCTTACATTTACTAAGGATGTTCATCTACTTGGGAGCGTATGTTCACCACTCATTGATTTATTTTCTAAAACATCCAGACCCATGTGGACTGGACATCTCTTTTCTCTTGGGTATCTCAACACTTCAAATTAAACATGTGCAAAATATAATTTATCATCTTGCCCACAATCCTGCTCCTTCTTCAACACTATGAGCCACCAAAATACAAAACCAGAATGTAGGCATCTTCCCTGCCTGTCTGTGCCTCCTCTATCCAATCAAGCCACCAAGTGCTATCAGTCATAGCTCTGGGATGCTACATCTAATCGTTCCTCCCACTCCTAGATTCAAACCAACAAAAATCCTAGGCAGTAACTCTATGGAAGTAGATTGCTCAATCTTCCTTCTGAGGAGTGGCTGGTGGGTTTGAATTGCCAGCCTTCTGATTAGCAGTCAAATGACTAAGGCACTACACTACCATTCAGATTACCATTATCTTTCATCTGGACATTGTCTTCTAACACTTACCAGTCTTGTTCTTTCTCAGACTACACTCCCTTCTTCAATCAATGTGATCTTTTTAGAATGTGGTTCTACTTGTGTTGATTGTCTATGTAAAACTCTTATGTGGTCCCCTGCCTCAGGATAAGTACAAATGTTTAAATGTAATCATAAGGCCCTTCCTCATCAGGAATGTCTGTAGCCTCATCTCTCACCACCCCTGTTCTTTGTTTTAATACTCCAACCATGCTCAGCTTTTTGCAGTTACTATGAACTGTACTGCTTTCTCTTGCCACCCCCATTACCCACATCCTTCAGCTAAGTGGTAACTTCTATGGAAAACCTTTCCAGGCATCCCATACCATCACCAAATCTGAATAGGTACTCCTCCTGTGGGTACCTGTATTGGTGTTTGTGATGTTGAGTTGATTCTAACTCATAGTGACCCCATGTGACAAAGTAGAACTTCCCAAAGGGATTTTTCTAGGCTATAACTTTTATAGGAACAGATCACCACCAAAGCTCCTTGTGGGCATCCATAGCACTCTGTATTTCCACTTCAATCCACAAATCACATTGCACTGAAACTTCTTCATCATGTCAATACTCCACATGATGATAAGTTCCTTGAGCACAAAGAGCATGTCTTGTTTCCTGGCTCAGAACTGGAAACCCACTGCCACTGAGTAGATTCTGACTCATAGAGACACTACAGGACAGCATAGAACTGTCTCATAGGGTTTCCAAGGCTGATATCTTTACAGAAGCAGACTGTTGTGACTTTCTCCCACAGAGCAGTTGGTGGGTTCAAACTGTCAACCTTTTAGTTAGAGTTGAGCACTTTAACCACTGTGCCACCAGGGCTCTTTGGCTCATAACAGGAGTACCATAAATATCCACTAAATGAGAGAAAGAATGAAATCGTAAAGTCTATGAACTTTCCTCAGTGAGATAATGTGGGAAGAGAATCAGAATTAAGGTATGAATCTAATCTTAAATTTAATTACCACAAACCCCATTATTGCTGGTAGAAAATGTGTTTGCTCTTCTACGTTGATACATAGTTAGACAATGAATGCCCTTCTATTTATTCTTAACTCTGATACCATATTGTCTTAGTTATTTTGTTGTGTTTTTATGTGCCATCGAGTCAGACCTGACTCATAGCAACCCCTCCTTGGGTTTCCGAGGCAGTATCACTATGGAAGTAGATTGCCCAACCTTCCTTC
>NW_006921615.1:5611471-5636935 GCF_000298275.1 Orycteropus afer afer
GGTTTGAACCACCAGCCTTTTGGTTATCAGTCAAGTGCCTTAGGTATTATACTACCAGAGCTCCCTCTTAGTTATTTAGAGCTGCTATAACAGAAATACCACAAGTGGATGACTTTAACAAACATAAATTTAATCTCTCACAGTTTAGGAAGCTAGAAGTCCAAATTCAGAGCACCAGCTCTAGGGGAAGGCTTTCTCTCTGGCTATCTCCTGGTCTAGGATATTCTCAGTGCAGGGACTCCAGGCCCAAAGGACACATTCTGCTCATGGCTCTTCTTTTTGGAGGAGCTCTGGTAGTGTAGTGCCTAAGGCACTTGACTGCTAACCAGAAGGCTAGCGGTCCAAACCCACCCACCACTCCTCGGAAGGAAGATGGGGCAATCTACTTCCATAGTGATGCTGCCTCGGAAACCCAAGGAGGGGTCACTATGAGTCGGGTCCAACTCGACGGCACATAACAACAACAACAACAACAACAACAAGGTCTCTCCAAGTGGCAGTGCTCACTTGTTTAATCTCTTTTCTATTTCAGAAGAGATTGACTCAAAATACAACCTAATCTTATAGATTGTCCTGCCTCGTTAACATTGCTGCCTCTAATCCTGCCTCATTAACATCACATCATAGAGGTTAGGATTTACAATACATTGGATATTTACATGAGACCACAAAAATGGAGGGTAATTACATTGGATTACAAAATGGAGGATAATTGCGTCAGATCACAAAAATTAAGGATATTACATTTAAATTACATACTGAGAATTATGGCCTAGCCAAATTGACACATTTTTTTGGGAACACAATTCAATCTGTAGCACATATCCTGGATTTTGAGAAGAAACAGTTTGTGTGTGAACAACTGTCCAGATTAAAATGATGTCTTTTCACAAATTAAAGTGTAAATTTGACATTTGTTCATTTGTTATGGTGGGGGGGAAGGAGACAAGAAAGCATTCTCTTTTACCGCAATTGTCCGAACATGTGAGATGAAAGGTTTTTTTTCAGTCTTAGAAAGACTGAAATAGCGTGATATTTCTGGAGTGGTATTTTTAACGCAGTATAAATTAAACCTCTTTTCACTCACATTATTCATTAGTTGATGTGTTATTCCAGGTTGACGTATTGCCAGTCTATTATTTTGCAAACCATTACATTATCACAGCTGCTAAACTGCATAACTTAAGAATTCAGAATACAACAGCCGTCTCTATAGTCGTGTGTGTGGTGCTTACATTCTGAATGTATTCATGCAGAGGAAGTGTGAGACTTTACCAAAAACACATACAGCAGACGGCTTTTAGTGGATATTTATTACCATCGAAAGCAGACAGCCAAGGAACTGTTCAGACAGATCAGTGTATTCACACATATTATTAGCCAACCCCCTCATCCTGCATAAGGTTTTGTTCTTTCTATAAATATATGCTTCTCTGGAGAAGAAGAGCTTGGACTATCAGGGATTCCATTTCCTTGTTCACAGGACACATTAAAGGCCATTTTCCCCGCATTGGTTGGTCCCATGGAATCTTAAGTGACCCTAAACTGATGAATGCACATTTATTTCATGTCTTACAGCAATTTACTTCAGGTTAAACCAATGACATCTCATCTTGAATAGTGAGGTTGCATATTTGTTTAATGTTGGGAATGAAATAATGTCTCTACTGGCACCACTCTGGAGTTTTCATCCCTCAAGCTGGTGTGGAAAACAGATTCACATGGCCAGTACTCCCAGGTGCTTCACCACCCTGCACCAAATGGGGCTGTCAAGAGGAGCATAAAATTGGGCTATGGTTTTCCTCTTTGGCCTACTTGTCTCAAGTACTGATTTCTTTTTACGCCCCTCCCTCAATATCATAAGGTGCTCTGGTGGTACAGTGGTTAAGGCATTTAGCTGCTACCCAAAAAGTCACTGGTCTAAACCCACAAGCCACTTTGCAAGAGAAAGATGAGGCAGTCTGTTTCTGTAAAGATTTATAGCCTTGGAAACCCTATGGGGCAGTTTTACTCTGTCCTACAGGATTACTATGAGTTGGAATCAACTCACTGGCAGTGGGTAATATCATAGGTCAGATGCATGACTAATCCTATAAAAAACTAAAAACTAAACCTATTGTCTTCAAGTCCATTCCAACTCATGTCGACCCATGTATTACAGAGTAGAACTGAGTTCCCTAGGATTTTCTTGGCTGTGGTCTTTTATAAAAGCAGGTCACCAGGCCTCTTTCCTGGGACACTGCTGGGTAGGTTCAAAGTGCTAATCTTTCAATTAGGAGCTCAGCACAAACCATTTGTGCCATCAGGACCTTGACTCATCCTAAAGCAATACTTTGCAATTTTGACATCATTTTGGAAACAGATGAAGAACTTATAAAAATCCCAATTTTGTGCCCTAGGCTGTACCCAAGACCAATGGATATCAGAGAATCTCCGGGAGTAGGATGCAGGCATCAACCTTTAAATCCCCAGGTGATTCTAATGTGCATCCTACATTGAGAACTATTGCCCCAACATAATATGTTTACCAAGATAGATCATCTGGGCAAGATGCTAGCTTAATGAAATTACATAGTTCCTATATTTTCTGGCATCTTTGCATGAAAGATTTTATCTCCATAGGAGAAAGCACATTTAAACTTCTTAAGAGCCAGATCCATATTCCTGGGATCCTATGTTGTGCCCAAACTCTGAGGCCACTCCCTAGATAATCAAACACAATCTTCTGAAGTCATAGAGACTTTCTTCCAGACTATTTGAGATCAGAAACACCCAATCCGACTGTTTCTGCATGGTTATTTTCTCCACTTGACCATCAATAAAGTCCCTTCCAGGCATATTTCAATCCCTCATGTTACATATGGTTCATAAAATCAATCATGTCTTCCCAGAAAATTTCCTATAGGTGTTTTCAAAACAGACATCTTATAAATTGTTCTGCAAGTGAATACTATCCCCCTGTACAATAGAATTTCTTTGAACACATAGTTGGAAACAAGCACTTTTTATTTGTATTGATTCTCCAGTCAAGCCTTTGAGGACAGTATTACCTTATGGCTATAAAACAATGTAAAAAAAACTATGAATCTTTGTTCTCTAATCTGGGAATGGATGAACCACATCTGTGGATTTTTTATTCTTTTGTGTGTGTATATTCCCTTTCTAGTCACTCAATAACTAAATGCTTCAAAGGGCTTGATTTGTTTTTCTACTAGACCCTAGAACCTAGAACAATGCCTTACACCTGTAGAGTGTATAAATGCTTATTGAATAAATGTTGAATGGGTGAATAAAAAGAATGGGCATGACTTCATGGTCATAGTTCAAACCTTTAATAAAACAGAATTGTCCTTCAAGAGGTAGGAGTGCAAAATGCCTGCCTTTCTCATACAGAATATTAGTTTCCTCATGAGTCTGGGCGAACTGAGTTATTTTAGGATGCTACTTCTTCTTAAGGAGCCCTGGTGGTGCAATGGTTTAATGCTTAGCTGCTAACTGCAAAGTATTTCAAACCCACCAGCTACCAGCTGCTCTTCAGGAAAGAAGACCTGGTGATTTGCTCCTATATAAAGATTACAGCCTAGGAAACCAAATGGGGAAGTTCCACTCTGTCAGATGGGTTCACCATGAGTCAGAATCAACTTGACAGCACACAACAATTATTCTTAGCAGAGAACTTAATCATGAAAAACTTCTTACAATCTTTCTACACAATTAACACTAGTTGTATTGTTGTTATGTGCCATCAAGTCGTACCCGACTCATAATGACCCCTCATTGGGTTTCCAAGGCGGTATTACTACAGAAGTAGATTGCCCAACCTTCCTTCTGAAGAGTGGCTGGTGGGTTTGAACTGCCAGCCTTCTGGTTAGCAGTCAAGAGCTTAGAGTGATCCAATGGGCTATCTCATTCCTTCTCAATCAGAATCTGTGTGTGCATAGTTTGAGATAATCCACAAATAAACCTCTGGTCATTTTCTTCCACTGCTTACTAAATTTTCTCAGAAAGGTCAAGGTCACATTTCCACAGAGATAGATTGCTTCCAAATATTTGCTCCAATCTCTATATTGATACATTAATCAGCACTTAAAAATAAATTAATCATTGATGGAAAATATGATCCTATTCAGATCAAACAAAATCAGTCTCAGAATAGAAATACCCCAGAGAATGTAATACCTAGGACCCAACACCTTGTTAGTTATTCAGCAGATTTTTATTTAACTCTTAGTACATGCCAGGCAATGTTCTAGGCCCAGCAGATACAGCAAAGTCTGTGCTTTCATGAATAAATAGCATGTGCAGTGGTAAGGGCTCCAAGGAAAAGTAAACGAGAATAAGGAGTAAAAGGAGATTGGGTGTGTTGAAATTTTATATAATGTGGTTGTCCTCTCCATTGAGATGATATTTGAGGAGCGACATGAAGTAGTAAGGAACAAGGCAGAAGCCACCTAGAGAAAGAGCATTGCAGGCAGAGGAAACAAAAGCTCGAAGGAGCTAACATCATGGATTTGAAGAATAACAAGGGAGCTGGGATCGCTGAGCACAGTGAGGTGGGTAGAGGGTGAGTGATAAAAAGAAGGGATCGGATAAGTGTTGGAACCCAGGTCACATAGGGCTGTGAAGGCCATAATAAGGAATTTGAGTTTTATTCTGAGTAAAGAAGAAAAAGATTGGTGGGGTTGATGATATTATCTGACATGTTTTAAGGGAATCACTGTGGCTACTAGGTTAATAGAGGAAAAAAGGTGGAAGCAGATCAACTAATTAGGTAATTAGTGTAATAATCTTGGTGAGATATGATGATGGTTTAGACCAGATGGTACTTTGGAGGTGGTGAGAAGTGAATGGATTCTGGATTCATCTAGAATGTAGAGATGACAGGCCTTGCTGATGGATTAGGTGTGGAGTGAGAAATAAAAGAGTCAAAAATGACTCTTGCACAGCTGTAGAATGGAGTTTGTTCTTACATAGGAGCTCTGGTAGCATAGTGCCTAAGGCACTTGACTGCTAACCAGAAGGCTGGCGGTTCAAACCCACCAGCCACTCCTCGGAAGGAAGATGGGTCAATCTACTTCCGTAGTGATACTGCCTCGGAAACCCAAGGAGGGGTCACTATGAGTCAGGTCTGACTCGACAGCACATAACAACAACAACAACGAGCTGGGGAACAGTGCAGAAAGGACTTGTTAGTGATGGTGGCAGGGAAGACTAAGAGTTCCGTTTTGGATGTGTTAAATGTAAGATAACAAAGAGTCAAGTGGAGATGTTGAGTAGGCATCATCTTGTACTTAGGAGAGAGGTCAGGACTGGTGATATAAATGTGGACACTATCTGTGTGAGAATAGATAGCGGTGTGCTGGAGCTGTCTCATACAAGCTCACAATACCTAACTAAGTGCATCTCTTTTTACTTTCACATTCAGTGATGACAGGTGGATACCTTGAAATTAGGAGGAATTTATAGCATGCAAATTGGCAAATGTTACAAACGAGGGCTTTAATAATCTTCAGAGAACCAATTGTCAAACACCTACCAGGATACCACTTGAGGGTGGTATTTAAGCCACAGGGCTAGATGATAGCACCTGGGGAATATGTATGGATGGCAACAAGAAAATGTCAATGACAGAACCCTATTGTTGTTATTGTTAGGTGTTGTCAAATTGGTTTAGACTCATAGTGATCCCATGTACAATGGAATGAAACACTGAGTGGTCTTGTGCCATCCTTATAGTCCTTTCCAGGCTTAAGCCCGTCATTGTAGCCACTGTGTCAATCCATCTCATTGAAGGTCTTCTCCTTTTTCATTGATCCTCTACTTTACCAAGAATGTTATTCATCTCCAGGGATTGGGCCCTTCTAACAACATGACCAAAGTATGTGAGATGTACTCTGTCCATTCTTGTCTCTAAGGAGCTATCTGGCTGTACCTCTTCCAAGACAAATTTGTTCGTTCTTCTGGAAGTCCATGGTATTTTCAATATTCTTTGCCAACATCACAATTCAAAGGCATCAATTCTTCTTTGATCTTCCCTATTCACTGTCCAGCTTGGCTTAGATCAGATGCACCTTAGTCTTCAAAGTGACATCTTTGCTTTTTAACATTTTAAAGTGGTCTTTTTTAGCAGATATGCCCAGTGCAATATGTCGTTTGATCTCCTGACTGCTGCTCCCATGGCATTGATTATGGATCCAAGTAAAATAAAAACTTTGACAACTTCACAGAACCCTAGGGCACTCCAAAGTTTAGAGGTGAGTTCCATGAAGAGAAATCAGCAAAGAAGATTAACAAGGAGCAGCCAGTGAGGTAGAAAGAGAACTGAAAGGAAATTCCCAGATGAGAATGATGACCTACCAATCCTGCTGATGGTCGAATAAGATAAGGACTAAGAAAATGGTCTTATTGCTATGTTATCAAAAAGATTGGGTGCAAACTGCTTGTATCAGAATCACCCAGGTGTTTTCTAAACACACAGACACAGAATACCCACCCCAGACACACTGAATCTGAATATCTGGGACATATAACATACACTGGGAGGTGGCTCAGTGATAGAATTCTCATCTTCATGCTGGAGACCCAGGCTTGATTTCCAGCCACTGCACCTCATCACAGCCACTACCCATCTGTCATTGGAGGCTCATGTGTTGCTAAGCTGCTGAACAAGTTTCAGCAGAGTGTCCAAACTAAGGCCTGGTGATCTATTTCCAAAAATCAGCCAATGAAACCTCTATGGATCACGAAGGTTTGACTTGTGACCAGTCATGGGGGTGGTGCAGAACTAGGCAGTGTTTCATTTTGTTGTGATGGAGTTGCCATGAGTGGGTGTCAACTCTACACCAGCTAAAAACAACAACATGATACACACTAAAGTTTGAGAAACAAGTAAATGTAGTTTTCCAGAAAAACAGGCACCAATGAAGTACAGAAAAGAATATAGCACAAGAAGGAGGAAATGATGCAGATAAGAAGAGAGAATTTTTCAGGACAGTTTTTGCTCAAACTAAGGTCAGTCCTGGACAGCATATTGGAGACTATGGTGAGAAATAACATCATGAAGAGTAGGACAAATGATATCAGCAATGAGTCTTTCTCCCTATAAACCAAAAACCCACTGCCATCAAGTTGATTCAGACTCATAGCTGCCCTATAGCACCATGGAAACACAAGTATTCCTGTTTTAAATAACCAACACCAAAACCAAACTCACTGCCATTGAGTCAGATCTAACTTACAGCAACCCCTCCTTGGGTTTCCAAGGCAGTATCACTACGGAAGTAGATTGCCCAACCTTCCTTACGAGGGGTGGGTGGTGGGTTTGAACCACCAGCCTTCTGGTTAGCAGTCAAATTGCCTTAGGCACCACTAAAACCACTGTATCAGAAAAGTAGAGCTGCAGTTGTCCCATATGGTTTGTCTGGCCAAAAAAAAAAAGATAGGAAATGGAAGACTGATTTCAATCATTTATATTGGTTACCTGTGTCAAATGCCAGCCTTCTCCCTTCCCCATCAGAGGGTTAGATTTCCTGAGATATGTTTGAAGAAAAATGCTTTCTTTTGTTTTGTTTTGCTGCTGAACATTTTGTTTTTTAATGGATTGATATAATCATGTGTCAGGGCTTCATAACCCAGCTGAGTCCGAGAATATATTTAGCAAGTATAATTTAGGGTTGAGCCAGCTTTTAACTGCCTGAAATGAGCAAGTCCTAATCTGAACTCTGAATTTGGGGATTTGTACCTATTCTATAAAAAGCAAATGGATTTGAGTTGAACGAGAAGAAATCATGTTTCTAAATCCAGATTCTGTTTCATTGAGTCTTTGTGGAGTTCTCGTATAATAAAAACTTGCTCTTACCTGCCGTTTGGCTGAAGGAGAGTAACAACCATTGGCAATTTGGACATAGTCCTTCATGCAGATTCCACTGATAAAAAGTTTTCTATTTTGGGGTTCACTGGGTTACAACATGCATAGTTCCCCTTCCCCAGCCACCTTCATTTTCTTTTTAGGTAACAAGTTGCCTTGTTGTTGTTGTTGTTATGTGCCGTCGAGTTGGCCCCGACTCATAGCGACCCTTCCTTGGGTTTCCGAGGTAGTATCACTACGGAAGTAGGATTGCCCAGCCTTCCTTCCAAGGAGTGGCTGGTGGGTTTGAACTGCCAGCCTTCTGGTTAGCAGTCAAGTGCTTTAGCCACTATGCTACCAGAGCTCCCACAAGTTGCCTTGGGCACATCAAATTAAAATTAGTGAAAGAGAAGTTTTAAAAGCAGACAGGTTTTATGAGTCTCTCTTATGATTCTGAGTGAATGTTTGTGAATAGCCTATTTTACTACCTTGGCAGAATCTGATTGGCAAGGATGAGAGCAGCCACCATTGCTCAAAGGAAGCTCTTCTTCTACAGGTGTGCAATAGTATCCTTGCTTTCACATTACTGTATTGCATAGCCAGCCCCATCTGTGTACACAGCAATCCAATGTCATCTTCTAGAATCCCTCTCTTAACTGGCTGAAGATGTCAACCCCTTACTTGAGGGGGAATGGAGAGGGAACACTCTCATTCTCCTGGATTCAAGCTCTGGGCTTTCAAGTATCAGAGTTACTTAAAAAAAAAGAAAGAAAAGAAAAGAAAGAAAGAAAGAAAACCCTGTGGAAACACACAGGGAGCACCTCTTGATTTGAAATCAACAACACAAAATATGCTCACACCAGCCTGCTGGGTGATTTCAGGGTTTCGAACTGGTGCAAACCTGTTCACTCATCGATAACAAAGTGAAACTGGAACAGACTCAAATTTTTTAAGTTTGAGTGAAGTGGAACAAGAACCAGAAGGGGAGAAATTACAGGTCATAGCTTTGGAGCAGGAGACTCAGAGAGGTGTAGTGAGCTATTGCAGGAGCCTGATTTGGGAGATTGGGTTATTGCCAGATTTGTGGAGAGCAACACATATTCAAGGCGGTGCAGTCAGCTGCATTTTTGAGTGGGGCACCATTGTTTCCCACCGTGTTGCTCAAGAGATTTGGTTGCTATGTAATGCACATGCTGTCCTTGTTTTCTAAGAGAGATAATAAATTTCTAGGGGAGTGCCAACCCATAATTTTCCCCATTCCAGGTTTGTCCCAGTTCACCCAGATTTTAAAAATTCAAGCTATCCCTGTTTTGTTTTATTGTCCATGACTGACCTGGGAAGAACTGGTTCAAAGCCCTGGGTGGTTTGGCCTCCAATAGCAACTCTGCAGTGTCTCCTAGGGACCTGTGCCTAATGAGCAGGAGTTGAGCTCCCAGGCCATGTGTCTTCCCCATTGAATATTACCTCTTGGGAGCAATGCCTACTATTCTATGGCATTTGGTTTGGCCACAGGGTCCACTCACAGATCATTGTAATTGACCTTTATTTCTAGTATAATCCCTGGACATGGATTTGTTTCTCTCTGGGTAGTACTGGACCCACTTGCCCAACAGAAAAAAAAAAAAAAAAAAGTATATCCTCAGAGCTCTCTAACATCCTTTTCCCCTCAGTTAGACGGCCTTAAGGTGGCATGAGAGAAACAAGTGTAATGTGTCTTAGAAAGACCTGTGCAGGGCAAGAAAAATTCTATCCTTCTGAGATACACCAATCAGAAACTGGCCATTTGCAAGTGTTTGTTTCTATCTCCTATGGTACCCCTAGGACCCAATCCTTCTTTTTAACTTCTCAGGCTGCTCTATTAGCTGTTGTCATCCTACAAAATAGGACGTCCATACAACATTATAAACTCAAATGCCTATAGGATCCAGGCAGATAAAATAAATGTAGAAGACTAAGGTAAGTGGGGATGGAATACTGCAAAGTGGAGAACTCAAGCCCTATTTACTGAGGGCTGTTGCTAGTCAGATTTGCCATGGGAAAGTTGCTGCTTACGTTCCTGGATCTTCTAGCTTTTCAATAGAAATGCCTATGCAGTTTTCTTATACTTAAGGAATATCAAAGGAATATGTTGATAGATAGATACAGAGATATGTTGTTGTAGTTATGTGCCATTGAGTCAGATCCAACTCATAGCGACCCCTCCTTGGGTTTCCAAGGTGGTATCACTACGGAAGTAGATTACCCAACCTTCCTTTCCAGGGAGTGGCTGGTGGGTTTGAAATGCCAGCCTTCTGGTTAGCAATCAAATGCCTTAGGCATTATGCTACTAGAGCTCCTTATAGAGATATACATACACATATATATTCACATTTTATATGAAATATCTCAATTTTTGAATGTTGGCAACTAATTTGACTTCAGTGGTGGTTCAGTGATAGAATTCTCATCTTCTATGTGGAAGACTCTGGTTCAGCTCCATCAATGCCCTCTAAGCACAGCCACCACCCATCAGTGGAGGCTTGCGTGTTGCTATGATGTTGAACAGGCTTCAGTGGAACGTACAGAATAAGCGACTAGGAAGAAAGTCCTAGAGATCTATTTCTGAAAATAAGCCTATGAAACCCTATGGATCACAACAATCTGATCCAAAATAGATCATGGGCATGGTGCAGGACCAGACAGCATGGAGTCACTATGATTTGAGGACCTACTCAATGACAACTAACAGCAACACTCCAGCTTTAAAGGTAAAGCTTGTTGTTGTTAGGTGCTGTCAAGTCATCTCTGACTCTCAGTGAACTTATGTACAACAGAATGAAACACTGCCCAGTCCTGTACCATCCTCATGATCCTTGCTATACCTGAGCCCATCGTTACAGTCACTGTGTCAACCCATCTTGCTGAGGGCCTTCCCCTTTTTCATTGACCTTCCACTTTACCAAGCATGATATCCTTCTCCAGCAAATGCTTCCTTCTGATAACATGACCAAAGTAGGTGAGACGAAGTTTGGCCATTCTCACTTCCAAGGAGCATTCCAGCTGCACTTCATCCAGGATAGGTTTGTTAGTTCTTTAGCAGTCCATGGTACTCTCAGCATTCTTCACCAACACCATAACTCAAAAGCATCAATTCTTCTTTGGTCTTCCTTATTGTCCAGCTCTCACATACATAAGAGGCAATTGAAAATATTGTGGCTTGGGTTAGGCGCACCTTAGTCTTCAAGGAGACATATTTGCTCTTCAGCACTTGAAAGAGGTCTTTTGCAGCAGATTTGCCCAACGAAATATGTCATTTGATGTCTTGACTGCTGCTTCCATTGGTGTTGATTGTAGAACCAAATAATGTGAAGTTTTTGACACCTTCAATCTTTTCTCCATCTATCATGATGCTGTCAGGAACTCTGGTAGCATAGTGCCTAATGCACTTGACCGCTATCCAGAAGGCTGGCGGTTCAAATCCACCAGCCACTCCTTGGAAGGAAGGTTAGGCAATCTACTTCTGTAGTGATACTGCCTCGGAAACCCAAGGAGGGGTGGTTATGAGTCAGGTCTGACTCGATGGCACATAACAACAACAACAACAACATCATGCTTATTGGTCCAGTTGTGAGGATTTTTTTTATATTGAGGTGTAAGCCATACTGCAGGCTGTAGTCTTCAATCTTCATCACTAAGTGCTTCAAGTCATCCTCACTTTCAGCAAGCAGAGTTGTGTCATCTGCATGTTGCAGGTTGTTAATGAGTCTTCCTCCAATCCTGATGCCACATTCTTCTTCATATAATCCAGTCTCTCAGATTATTTGCTCAGCATACAGATTGAATAAGTATGGTGAAAGGATACAACCCTGACACACTCCTTCTTGATTTTAAACCATGCGCTATCCCCTTGTTCTGTTCAAATGACAGGCTCTTGGTCTATGAACAGGTTCTTCATGACTACAATTAAGTGTTCTGGAATTCTCATTCTTCTCAATGTTATCACAATTTGTTATGATCCACACAATTGAATGCTTTTGCGTAGTCAATAACACAAGTGAACACCTCTCTGGTATTTTTTGCTTTCAGCCAAGATCCATCTGACATCAACAATGATAGTCTTCATTCCACATCCTCTTCTGAATCTAGCTTGCATTTCTGAAGTTCTCTGTCAATATACTGCTGCAACTGTTTTTGAATTATCTTCAGTAGGATTTTACTTGGGAGCTCTTGTAGCATAGTGCCTAAGGCACTTGACTGCTAATCAGAAGGCTGGCAGTTCAAACTCACCAGCCAATCCTTGGAAGGAAGATGGGGCAATCTACTTCCGTAGTGATACTGCCTCAGAAACCCAAGGAGGGGTTGCTATGAGTTGGGTCCGACTCAACAGCACATAGCAACAACAACAATATTTTACTTGCCTGTGATATTAATGATATTGTTCAATGATTTCCACATTCTCTGGGATCACCTTTTTTGGGATGGGTACAAATATGGATCACTTTCAGTCAGTTGGCCAGGTAGCTGTCTTCCAAATCTCTTGGCATAGCCGAGTGAGTACCTCTAGCACAGCATCCGTTTATTGAAACATCTCAGTGGGTATTCCATCAATTCCTGGAGCCTTGTTTTTCACTGATCCCTTCAGTGCAGCCTCGACTTCTTCCTTCAGTACCATTGGTTCTTGATCATATGCCACTTCCTGAAATGGAAGAACATTGACCAATTCTTTTTGGTACAGTGACTCTGTGTATTCCTTCCATCTTCTTTGATGTTTCCTACACCATTCAATCATTCAATATTTTGCCCATAGAATCATTCAATATTGCAACTCAAGGCTTACATTTTTTCTTCAGATCTTTCAGCTTAAGAAATGCCAAGCGTGTCATTCCCTTTCGGTTTTCTAACTCCAGGTCTTTGCACATTTAATTATAATAACTGGCGTTGTCTGCTCGAGCTGCTCTTTGAAATCTTCTGTCCAGCCCCTTTAGCTTGTCATTTCTTCCATTTGCTTTAACTTCTCTGCATTCAAGGGTAAGTTTCAGAGTCTCTTCTGACATCCATTTTGGTCTTTTCTTCCTTTGCTGTCTTTTTAATGACCTCTTGCTTTTTTTGTGTATGATTTTCTTGATGTCATCCCACAGTGCCTCTGGTTTTTGGTCATTGGTGTTCAATTCATCAGATCTACTCTTTAGATGATCTCTAAATTCACGAGGGATATAATCATATTTTGGCTCTCATGGACTTGTTTTAATTGGCTTCAGATTCAAGTTGAACTTGCATATGAGTAGTTGATGGTCTGTTCCACAATCAGCTCCTTGCCTTGTATTGGCTGAAGATATTGAGCTTCTCATTGCCTCTTGCCACAGATTTAGTCAATCTGATTCCTGTGTACTCCACTGGCGAGGTTCATGTGTATAGCCACCATTTGTGTTGTTGAAAAAAGGTTATTTGCAATGAATAAGTTATCGGTCTTCCGAAATTCTATCATGCAATCTCCAGCATTATTTCTATTACCAAGGCCAAATTTTCCAAGAGAGCTCTGGTAGCATAGTGCCTAAGGTACTTGACTGCTAACCAGAAGGCTGGCGATTCAAAACCACCAGCCACTCCTCGGAAGGAAGATGGGGCAATCTACTTCCATAGTGATACTGCCTCAGAAACCCAAGGAGGGGTCGCTTTGAGTCAGGTCTGACTCCACAGCACATAACAACAACAACAACATATTTTCCAACCACCTATAGTTGGAAAAAAAAAAAAAAAAGCATTGTGTACCAAATAAGGCATATATGCAGGATATGTTTGGCCTCCAAGATTTAAGTTTTCAAGGTTTGCAATAAACTGAGCACCATCCCCAGTCTTGAATTTCATAAAAAAGAGTCATCTCAATACAAAACAAATTTATCTTGGATAGATCCTCAGGCCCTCCACCTGGCATCATAACGCTACTGCTAAATCAGAACATTAGTTTTAAAAAAGAAACTCTTTTGACAGGTGAAATGAAAATTTTGAAATACATTTAAATAAATTTAATAAATGTCCTCCAGCTTATAAGAAATAGGAAGACAGCATCCTCTTTGCTGTAAGCATGATTTTACTACCTAGCAAGAGTAATGGAACTTAAGAAGCAACTGAACCAATGAGCTAATTATTGCCTGGTAGAGCAGCTTAGCAGCAGCCACTCTGTTGTCTTTGGCAGATGTTTCCTAGTGTTCAAGTGGACCACATCAAACCATTTCCTCCAATAGGATAATCATCCCACCACTTAGGCATATTTTGCCACTAACTCATATTTACAGACCGTCAGTATGAAGTCCTCCTCAAAACCAGAGGTGAGTAAGAGCCAAACTGAGGTTCTTTTATGATCAAAGTTGTTGATTGGTAACCCCTGAACTAAGACCTTATGGTTCTAAGTCATCTCTTTCATGCTCTATGGAGAATTCTGGGGTCTTAGCCAAGTCCTTAGACAAAAACTTGAACAGATTCGTGGCTCCTCTTCTAAAAATATTAACCATCGAAACTCTTGATCTTAACATGATACAGAAGGGGAATGGGTGTTCCAAATGGCTAAGAATACCAGTGCTCAACTGTCCTTCTGAATATCACCTCTCACTTGTCATATCAACAGCAGAGATGGACCTCCTTAATTTTGTCTCAGCATATCTTCATTTCTGCCTCTTGCCAAGTAAAGCAACCATGAATTAACTGCCTTTTAACACTTAGTCAAAGGCTTCCTGGGGACCTGTGATGCCCAAGAGAAGTAGATCAATGGACATGTTGGCTATTTATTACTTTAATCTCCTTACCCTATATCCTTATTAAATTATCCAATATCAATATACTTGGTCCATATTTTCTCAACTCCCTGCTGGAATGTTTCTCATTGAATTAAGATTTAATTCATCTTTATTGAAGGCCAGTGTTTAACATCTTATTTTCAGACATCCAGCAACCCATTCTTTGCCTAAACTGGGGTCTAGTGACCAGGGATTTGGGCAGGACATAAAGGTGGATGGCCAAGATTTACAGAATATTCAACAAGGCAGTGTGTGAGAAACAACTAGTGGCAATGATCCCTAAAATAAGCTCCACAGACAGGCTAAAGGATCATGAGTCTGAAAGTGTTAGACGGATCTAGAGAAATCCAGAATAAAACAACCTGCTAGAGACCATGAAAATCAGAAGAGAGGAAGTTAATTCAAAGCAAAAGATCAGAGGAGGAGTCCGGAAAAATCACATGGACCACTGACATAGCTTCATACACATCTGGGTGCAGCCTAGGATGTGGGCAGAAAGGAGTGGTTATGTGTACCATTTTGCTCAGAGAGCTGATAGCAGTAACATCTATGTAAAAATGCTCCTGACACTTTTTCAAAATGACAGTTAAAGATATTGTTTCTTATGTCATTCAGTATTATTTAGCATCCCTTATAGAAATTCTGCCCTGTTCATTCCTTTTAGAGGAGTCCCTGGTGGTTCAAATGGCTAAGTGCTCAACTCCTAGCTGAAAAGTTGGTGGTCTGAATTTCCCCCCAGGTGCCTCGGTAGACAGGCCTGGTGATCTACTTCCGAAAGGTCACAGCCTTGAAAACTCTATGAAGCAGTTCTATCTGTGCACATCGGATGGCCATGAATCAGAATAGACACTATGGCAACTACCAACAATTCTTTCTAGTGGATAGTAAGAAGTGAGTGATTCAATGTGCTTATCTTGAGGTAAGCTGGCCTTTGCTGCCAGGAAACTCAGAGCTAAGGTTGGGTAACCTCAGTAACTTGCTTATTCTAGGTGCCTTTTCACATAAACTACCTTTTTTTTTTCTTTTTCTTTTTTTTTCCCTTTCCTTTCCTCTGTTTTATATTATCTTTGAGTTCGTATTTACTGTTATGTTCCATGTGTCTATTGACATGCACATAGTTTATACCCTTGCCAAGCAGCGTGGAATCCTGTAACCTTCTCTTCTGTTCATGTTAGTTTCCATAAGGGAAACCAAGACAATGGAAACACAGCCAATTGAGAGTCAAATACAGTACAAAGTATTCCACTTCACTGCTCCTAGCAGAACTTATTGTCCCAACAGGTGTATCAGAAATGCTTTCAGGTAAGCTGAGACATGGGAACACTACACTCTGAACAAGGCCGATCTTTTTCCCAAAAGTGAGGGCATTCATTTGGAATGTTCAGCCCTGGAAAAACAGAGCCACTCCAGTTTACCCCGTTGTAAGCTTGGCGACTAGGAGCGACCTCTTGGTGGCAGTTGAAGGGGTACCCTTGGGAAGCACAGAGAATGCATTATAGATCCACAGTTGAGAGTCCGAAGGTGCATATTCTATTCTGAATGTCCATGTCTGATGTCCACTTTCCATATAAGCTGCAGCTATGTTTGAGGGTTATTACTCTGTGGAGCTCAAACTCACCCTAGGGCCCAGAAAGAGACATTTTCTACTGTTCAGTTCCCACCAGGATGTTGGTAGCCTCCTTATTGTCCTTTTCACTCTACACTGGTTTTTTTTTTCCCCCTTTCTAAATTCTGCTGTTAGTGTGCTGTACTGTATGCAATCAGATGTACAAATAACAATAGCTTCCTGGGAAAGATTTGCTGCTGCAGGCAATGGATCAGTGCCAAGAAGAGTAGCAAAGCCAAGTGCACAGATTTAGGAAAAGCACAGTATTCAGATGAGCAGTTTCAGGATAATTGTTCGATTCTTTTAGGGATCTTGGCTCAGAACCCACCGTGGAACCTGGCCTCAATGTCTTTTCCAAGGTACTAAGAGCCTCACACTCCACCAGATTCCTTGGCTTTCTTTTTTTCTGTGTTTAATTTTAAGATCAATCCATTACTGGAACCTCATCACTGGTCTTTGTGTTCATGGAAAGAAAGATGGGAACAAAAACTGAGAGACAATGAGGCTCCAGTGATGGGTCAGTTTCACTCAGAAATTTGAAACCCATTGCCATCCAGTTCATAATGGAACTGTCTCATAGGATTTCCAAGCCTGGAAATCTTTACAGAAGCAGACTGCCACATCTTTCTCCCAGAGTGATCGGTAGTTTGGAACCGCTGACCTTTCAGTTAGCAGTCAAGTATTTAACCACCATGCCATTAGGGTTCCTGAGGTTTATTCATAGAGGAAGAAATAACCTTCCCACATACTGATCGGGTACGTGGCAGCTTTCTGAGAATTTCTGACTTTGAGATTTGGGATGTCATTATTGTCAGGCTTGGCCACCTTGTAAACTAGTGGGGCTCCTGTTGCTTCACCAAGTGTCAAAGAAGCAAAGTCTGATTCCCTAATTATTAGGATGTAAGGCCAATAAATTAAAAGGTTGGCAGTTCAAATGCACCCAGAGGCATCTTGGAACACAGACGTAGCGATCTGCTTCTGAAAGGTCACCACCTTGAAAACCCTCTGGAGCAGTTCTACTTTGCACACATGGGGTTGCCATGAGTCAGAGTTGACTCTATGGCAACTGGTTTTTTTTTTTTTTTTTTTTTTTGGGGGGGGGGTGTAAGGCCAAGATACTCTGGCAAAGGAAGGTCTCCTGAGTAAGCTTCCATCCTAGAGTGAATTTGCCAGGTCAGCCAGGTCAAGGAGCAAATCTCAAGTTACACATTCTCCTCCTTCCTTCCCTAACACATCCTCAGACACAGCTGCTAGGAATGCAAGAAAGGAAATGCACTGACCAGACAGGCGAGCCAGGCCAGGACCCTCTGAGAGGAAAGGAGAGCACCTCCGTCTGTGATTTCCAGGCACGACTTCCTCTTCTCCCCTACCTCCCTCTCCAGACCACATTCCTCTCCAGATTGATGTTAAGTTTCCCAAAGAAGCTACTGAGACATTGGACACTGCAACATGGCATCACCATGAGACATATTCAACTTGATGGCCACTAACCACATCAACTCCTTTTAGCAGATATTAACTGTATGATTCAATGTACTTACCTGGAAGTAACTACTACCTGTGGAGCATCGTGTTTCCTTTAAAGATATTAATTCCCAGGCCAGCTCTGTGAGGCAGGGTTCTATTAGTATCTGCAATTTTGGGCTCAACTGCTAACCAAAAGGTTGGCGATTCAAACCCACTCACTAGTGCCATGGGAGAAAGGCCTGGTGATCGGCTTTATGTAAAGATCACAGCTAAGAAAACCTTATGGAGCACAATTCTACTCTGTAACACACGGAGTAACCATGAGTCAGAATTGACTTGACAACAACAAGCTTGAGTTTGTTTTTTTGACACTTTGTAGAAAAAGGAAACATTGAACAGAGATTAAAGAATTTGCCTGGGGTTACATAGGTAGCACTGGCAGGTCTAGGATTCCTATCCAGGCAGTCTGTCTCCAAAACACTTTGAGGAGGGAATCTGTTTGGAATCTCCATTGGAGTGATAAACTAATGAGAAAGGTGTACTTGAGAGAGGAACCACATTTAGCAAATGAAAATACAAGATGTTCAGTTAATTAGAATTTCAGATAAATAATGAATACTATTTTAATATAGGGAGCTCTGGTAGCGTAGTGCCTAAGGCACTTGATTGCTAACCAGAAGGCTAGAGGTTCAAACCCACCAGCTACTCCTCAGAAGGAAGGTTGGGCAATCTACTTCCATAGTGACACTGCCTCGGAAACCCAAGGAGGGGTCGCTATGAGTTGGGTCTGACTCAATGGCACATGACAACAACAACATTTTAATATAAGGATGTGCCTTGTTGTTTTCTGAAACCCAAATATAACTGGACATCTGTATTTTATCTGGCAACTCTAGCTATAAAGGGCTGTTTGCGTTTTCTGCCTCTAAGTCTTATCTTTTCCTGATATTAAGTACTCTATCTCCTTGTTTCTTTGACTTTTCTTCTTATGTCCCTCTCTGAAATTTCTGAGCTCTACTGCTCCACATAATTTTGCTTTAAAAATCAACTGTTATGGACACAAAAATGACAAATATTATATGATTCCACTTACACTGTTGTTTGGTGCTGTCAAGTTGTTTTTTGACTCATAGCAACCCCTTGGGACAGAGTAGAACTGCCCCCATGGACCGTTCTAGGCTGTAATCTTTTTTTCTTTTTAAATTTTTATTTTTGTGAAAGTTTACAAAACAAATTCATTTGCCATACAGCAGTTCACATATACTTTGTCTCATGATGTTGACTGAAATTTCCCACAATGCAACAGCTCTCCTCCCACTTCCTACCCATAGTTACCTCTTCCCTGTGTCCTTCCCTCTCATGTACTCCTGCTGCCCACCCCCAGCTGTCTCCCTGTGCATACCCTGCCCTTCTATTCTCCCATGATTGATCTCTCCAAGGAGTGTATCTACCTCATGTAAATGTTCAGCTCAAATACCTGTCTTTTGTTTGGCTAGAAGCCACAGGAGTAGGTTCAGTTCCAGACCTGAAGGGTAGCTAGGGGCCATAGTCTCAGGGGTTCCACCAGGTTCTATCAGACCAGCAAATTTGATCTCTTTTTCTTTTTTATGATTTTGAGTTTTGTTCCACATTTTTCTCCCTCTCTATCCAGGATCTCCTACGTAGATCCCCCTCTGAGTGGTTGACCGTGGTAGCCAGGCACCATCTAGTTCTTCTGGTCTCATAGTCATATAGGCCGAGGATCACATGATGTACCAGTCCCTTGGACTAATTGTTTCCATGTGTCTTTGGTTTTCTTCATTCTTCTTTTCTCCAGATGAGGAGAGACACATTGTTGCATCTTGATGGCCTCTTGCAAGCTTTTAAGATCCCAGTTGCTACTTGCCAAAGTAGGAGGTGGAACAGTGTTTCGTGTAGTATGTTATGCCAATTGAGCTTGATGTGACCCCTGTGACCATGCTCCCGAGCCCACAGGTCCAAGTACTTGCTCTCTCTGGGTAGCTGGCTGTGGCCAAGAAGTGACTACAACCTTGCCCCTTGTCAGTTCTATTATATACCTGGACATTCTTACAGAACATACAAATGCACTTGTAGAAACATTGTCAGTCTAGCCTGCAATCTTTATGGGAGTACTTCACTAGATCTTTCTCCCATGGAGCCTCTGAATAGATTTGAATTGCCAACCTTTCAGTTAGCAGCCAAGTGCTTAACCATGGCACCACCATGGCTCCTTATTCTACTTATGTGAGATATCTAAAATAGACAAATTCAAAGAGACAGAAAGTACAATAGACGTTCCCAGGGGCTGGGGTGAGGTGGGGTTGGGGCCTTATAATGGGTACAGAGCTTCTGTTTGGAATGATGAAGATGTTCTGGAAATAGTGACGATGATTGCACAATATTGGGAATACACTTAACACCACTGACTTATACACTTAAAAATTGTTAAAATGGTAAATTTTATGTAATTTTACCATAATAGAAAAAAATTCCATTAATGGTCGTCTAATATTGCTTGAGCACCTGTAAAATGCGAGGGTTGAGATGCTGTTCAGAGACTAAGAATGGGGCCTCTGTCCTCTAGACCAGTAGGTTTTAGGGAAAACACTAAAAGCTTCACAGAAGCAGAAGCCACTGCTGCAAAGAAGGGGTGGGGTGTGTGGGCAACTAGGGTGCTGGGAGGACTTTAAACCCTTTGCCCAGGAGTCACCCAAATGAGTTCTGCTTCTAAGATTTTCCTTATCCTTCCACCGAAGATTTCATGTGGACAAAGATTTTATGGGAAAGAAGTATTGAAAATCGCTGTTCTAGGCTATTAAGGTGTAAAGCCAAAACGAAAACCCAAACTCACTGCCATCCAGTCAATTCTGACTTATAGCAATCCCCATAGGGTTTCCAAGACTGTGAATGTTTACAGAAGCAGACTGCCTCTGCCTCATCTTTCTCCTATGGAACACCTGGTGGGTTTGAACTGCCAACCTTCTGCTTAGCAGCCCACTGCCTTAACCACAGTACCACCAGAGCTCTCTATATTCTAAAGCAGTGCTTCTCATACTTCAATATGAAGAAGAATCATCGGGATTATGTCAAATGCACACTTGATTCTGTGGTCTGAGGTGGGGCCTGAGATGCTGCCTTTGTAATAAGCTCTGAAGTAGTGCCAATGCTACTGGTCCACAGAGCACACTGTCAAGGTCATCAAGTGTCCCAGTGAGGCAGAGGTAGTTCAGTGGTGGAATTCTCATCTTATGTCCAGGAGACCTGGATTCCCCGCCCTGCCGATGCACCTTATGCACAGTAATCACCCTCTGTCGATGGAGGTTTGCATGTTGCTCTAAGGCTGAAGAGGTTCCAGCAGAACTTCCAAACTAAGACACACTAGGAGGAAAGACCTGGCAATCGACTTCTGAAAATCAGCCATTGAAAACCTTGTGGATCCCATTGGTCTGATCTGCAAATGATCATGGGGATGCCACAGGACCAGTCAATGTTTCATTCCATTTTGTGTGGGGTCACCATGGGTCAGAACTTACCAGCTACTAAACAACAGTGTCCTAACTGATACACACAGATTATTTTTCTTTCTAATCTTTGTTTCAGATATATTTTTTTTAAAATCTTTATCATGTCTTATTTTATGTATTTGGGCAAGATCAGTAGTGACTGTTAAACCCACTTGGTGAGGAATGAAATCCTCACAATGCATGGATTTGGTAAGGAGGGAAAGGAAGGGACTTAGTATTTTTCCTTTCTGAAAAGCATTCCTTCTTTGGATACCCTGGATACCAGGAAGAATAATTCACTCTGAAATAATCTTTCCTCTGCAGCTCTACCAACGCCAAATGGCCCACTATGAGAATTTTACATTTGCTAAATTTGGGAGTCCTACAGACCCAAAATAATTCTGGGCTTAAAAATTCTGTAATCCTTGCCTGACCCAATGGGAATCTTTTTTGTGAATTGTAGATAATCCAGATGAGGTTCTGTGCATGGGTTAAAGGCAAGTCCAAACCCAAAAACCAAACCCACTGTTACTAAGTTGGTTCTGACTCATAGCAACCTCTATAGGTATTCCAAGGCTATAAATCTTTACAGAAGTAGATTGCCTCATCTTCCTCCCATGGAGCAGCTGGTGGGTTTGAACGACCAACTTTTTGGTTAGCAGCCAAAGGCCTTATCCAGTGTGTCACCCATGTTTCTTCAAGGCAACTCATGACCTTTAAATCAGAAGATCACTTCCATTCCCCTCTCTGTTTTGTACAAATATTAAATAAAATAAATTGGCCGTACTCACCAGCCTTTGTCTACTGCCTGGGCAGATGTTTCTTTTTCATTTTTGTTGTTGTTGTTATGTGCCGTCGAGTCAGACCCGACTCATAGCGACCCCTCCTTGGGTTTCCGAGGTGGTATCACTGAGGAAGTGGATTGCCCAACCTTCCTTCCAAGGAGTGGCTGGTGGGTTTGAACTGCCAGCCTTCTGGTTAGCAGTCAAGTGCCTTAGGCACTACGCTACTAGAGCTCCTTTTTCATTTTCTATCCTATCTCAAATAGTCTTGCTTTAGTTAGATTCAGAGCTCCCTCTTTCTAATAAAAAGAAAAACTAACGTGTTTATTTTTTGGCCACAGATGATATTGAGTGCTCCTGGCCTTGAAGTGATTTAATTTTTTTTCCTCTTCCTTTACAGCTGTGACCTAGTTAATTGTAGGTGGGAAGCAAACTCTAAAATCATTAGACTTTGTGCTTTGCTTAGAAATCTTGCTCTGTTAAATTGTAGGATGTCCTCTTTAATAACAGGAAGTCAGCTTCCCAGTTCAGCAACATTTGTGTTCTTTGGGCATTGAGATAAAGAAAAGTAGATGTGTTCCTGCAATTTCCTTATGGACAGGAGAGAGGGGAGAGACAGACAAGTGAAGGACCCAAGGATGAGTCACTCTTTTATAAAACAAGAGCATAAATGATCTTTGTTGGCTGCAGATTGTAACCTCTGACTGTTCTGGCCTCCCATCCACGTGGACAAAGGAGTGAGTGATTCAGGGTTGTGGTCTGTTTCAGTCCTGCCTTTGGGGAAATCGGGTACTGAAATAGCACTTTACTAAGAATCTGTTTTAACTTAGAAATAAATCCATTTTACTAATATTCAGGTTTTTAAAGTATATAGACTTTTTTTTGAGACCTCGTGTTGGGAAAAAATATTCTCTTTTAATAAACAATGCATTTTTAATGTTTAATTAATTTTTCAGGGGAGGAGGTAGGGACTAATTGGGTCCAAGATCCTTAAGTGTTGATTTGCCATTCCACTAATGAGGAAAGGATCTTTTATGAAAACCAGCTAGTCTGCTAGTGTATTCTTTCCCATGGACTGGTAAAGGTAAATTGGTAAGTTGTCAAGGAATGTAGTCAGTGAACAGTAAATACAAAGACTGACACAGTTTTACTTCTGTTTCTCTCCATCACCCTAAACCCAAGAAGAAAGGGGATTCTTTGGCCTAGAGAAGGAGCTCTGGTGGTGTAGTGGTTAAAGCATTAGGCAGCTAACCAAAAGGTCAGTGGTTTGAACCCACCATCTGCTCTGCAGGAGAAAGACGAGGTAGTCTGCTTCTGTAAAGATATACAGCCTTGGAAAACTTGTGGGGCAGTTCTAGAAGTTGGAATCAATTCAGTGGCAGTGAATGGGCCTAGAACAGAAGTTCTCAGAGTTCCAAGACCTGCACATCAGCCTCACCAGGGAGACAAATAAAACCAAATGCTAAGCCCCCACACACACCTCAAGTAGATTCAAACTCACGACAAACCGTATGTTATAGATGGAAATGCAAATCCGAGGTCCTCTATCAGACCTGCTAGGCCAAAAACTCTGCATGAGACCCCCAGCAATCTATGTCTAACAAGCTCCAGGTGACTCTGATGCAAGGTAAAGTGTAAGAACCCATGGCCTAGATTCTTAGGGTCAGACAAACTCATCTCAAGACACAGAGACATCAGTGATGGTCTGTGCAGTGATTCTTTCTCTGACTGCACATTAGAACTCCCAGGAAGCTTTTCAAAATACTAATACCAAGTTCACACTAAATCCCAGAACAATATAATCAAAATCCTTAGAGGTGGGACCCAAGCAAAAGCATGTATAGAATGTTCCTGGGTGATTCTAATGGGTAGCCAGGGTTGATAAACATTGTCCATGGAAAGGAAGAATTGGGGAAGAGAGGGTTGCTAATTCAGCTGAAACACTGATGCCTGGAGAAGGTGGCTGGCATTCCATTATGCAGCATCCAAACAGACCCTGCAAGCAAGCCCTTCCAGGCTATGGAGATGCCCAAAGCCATCCTGGAGGCTTCACTGTGGTCGGTAGTACTACATGGAGGATGAGGAGAGGTTCATTTGGAGCTAGTTGAGGATTGTCAAAGCCATCTTCCCAGCCCTTCCTGGCCACTGGGTGGAGTTGAACTTCCAGTCTTTAAGTTAGCAGCCTACCACATTAGCCATTTGCATGCAAAAGGGAAATCTCTGCTCCTGTCTTCCTCTTTTAAGCCAGGAGTCCCTGGGTGGTGCAAATGGTAAATACAAAGGGAGCTCTGGTGGCATAGTGCCTAAGACATTTGACTGCTAACCAGAAGGTTGGCGGTTCAAAGCCACCAGCCGCTCCTCAGAAGGAAGGTTGGGCAATCTACTTCTGTAGTGATACCTCCTTGGAAACCCAAGGAGGGTTCGTTATCAGTTGGAGATGACTTGATGGCACATAACAACAACAACAACAACAAATGGAAAGGTTGGAAGTTTGAGTTCACCCACAGACACTTCTGAAGAAACACCTTATAAACCACTTCCAAAAAAAAGCCATCGAAAACTCTATGGAACACAGTTCTACTCTGACCCACATGATGTCACTATGAGTGAAATCAGCTTAATGCAGCTAGTTTAAGGGTAGAGAAGTCCTAAAGTCAGCAGCTCTGAGTCTGTGGGTCAAGTCCCTGATTGGCTCAGGAGCAGCCCAGGAACTGGACAGGGCAGAAGCAAAACCAAAAACCAAACCCACTGCTGTTGAGTCAACTCCAATTCTTAGTGACCCTATAGGGCAGAGTAGAGCTGCCCCTTAGGGTTTCCAAGGCTGTAAATCTTTCCAGAAGCAGACTGCCTCTTCTTTCTCCTGTGGAGCCACTGGTGGGTTCTAACTGCCAACCTTTAGGGTTGCAGCTGAATGGTTTAACTACAATGTCACCAGTGTTCCTTATAGGGCAGAAGCATTAAGGGAAAATGATCAGTACCTGAAACTGAGAGGGGTTGGTGCTGTGGAAACCCTGACAGGTAAACAAACAGCTTCTCTTCATCATCCTGGGCCAAAAGGGAATTTCAAGAATGGGTCTGGGCTGCAAGCGCACATGTGCCTTCACCAAACCTCTTGCCACGTTGCTGTTCCGGGTTTACTATTTTGAAATCACCCTGAGTGTTAGCGGAGTGCCCCCTGGAGAGAATGCATCAGGCTGCTTAATTGTGGTAAAACTCACACCAGAGATCTCAGGCCCACCCATTACTGGTGGTTAATTAACAAGAAGCCTAGTCCCAGCTGCGGTACAAGGTGGCTGCTGTTCTGGGTTTATTAAGAGGCACTAGTAGGAGGTACTGAGCTCCTCAGCATCTCCCCATCACACTACCTTAAATCATCACCTTTTTTTTTTTAAGTACATTTTATTGAAATCTAATTTATATACAGTGAAATACACAAAACTAAAGTGACATGCGTCAATTTTTTTTTTTTTTTTTTTACATTTTATTATTG
>NW_006921615.1:5637046-5642011 GCF_000298275.1 Orycteropus afer afer
ATAATGTCCTCTGAGTTCATCCATGTTATGCAGTGTTTTGCAGATTCTATGTTGTTCTTTAGGGATGCATAGTATTCCATTGTGTGTATGTACCATAGTTTGGTTATCTATTCTTCTGTTGATGGGCACCTAGATTATTTCCATCTTTTTGCTATTGTAAATAGTGCTGTGATGAACATTGCTGTGCATGTATCTGTTCTTGTCCTGGCTCTGACTTCTTTAGGATATATACTTAGTAATGGAATGGCTGGGTCAAATGGTACTTCTAATTCCAACTTTTTAAGGAATCACCATACTGTTTTCCACAATGGTTGTACTATTTTACAGTCTGACCAGCAGTGTATGAGAGTCCCAATCTCTCCACATCCTCACCAGCATTTGTTATTTTCTGCCTTGTTGAACTTTGCCATTAGTTTTATAGTGAGATGGCATCTCATTATTTTGGTTTACATCTCTCTGATGGCTAATGATCATAAACATTTCCTCATGTAATAAATCATCATCTTTGTTTTCGCATCAAGAGGGAAATAACCAATACCCCAATCCAATTTCCTTTCTCTGGTGGTGTAATGCCTGAGGCCTGTGACTGGTAACCAGAAGGCTGGCAGTTCAAACCCATCAGCCACTCTTGGAAGGAAAGTTGGGCAATCTATTTCCATAGTGATACCACCTTGGAAACCTGTGGAAGTGTCGCTAAGGCAGTGGGTTTGGTTTTGGTTTATCAAACAACTAAAACTTAGCTAGTTTTCCTTATCAAATTTCAGACACTGTCATGGCCTATGTAGGTGTAATCACATTTTTCTCTTGAAAAGGGCATTGCATTTCTTTCCATAGGTTATTTCCGTGTCCTTCTTGTCTCTCCATTCAGGTTGCCTCAGCTCAGAGGAGAGCTTTGCTTTATTCCAAATGAGAAAATGGACCTTTTGCAAATTCAGGGACAAATTGAGCTTTGAGTTAAATAAGTATTTCATTTATATGGGCCACTTTGCCTCTATCAGCAAATGGCAGGACATAGAGGAGATCCAAATGCATCCAAAAGTCTGGTAAAACTAACCCAGCAGGGCCTTACTGCCCCCTCACCTGCTCATGTGCTGCTTTGGCAAGTTTCTGTGACCTACTTCCACCTGCAGGTCATCGGTGCCCTCCTGGGGCCCTAACAGGAAGGATGTAAAATCCCTCTGACACAGGCAGATGGAGCAGGGCTCTTCCTGATTTCAGTCTTCGGTCCAGAATCGTGACAACCTAAGCATGCCTTTTGCATATCTTTGGTCAGTTGTTCTCAGGCTGCCTCATTGCTGGTCTCCTGGTTGACCTGAATCCTGGATTCATTATTCCTATATATCTTGATTGCTTGCTTTGAATTCACTGATTCACCATGACCTTCAAATTATGAATGACCATGGAAACATGAGACCATTGTCCTGATTTCTTAATCATAATTCCCTTAGATATGAGGTCCCAAGAGTCAGGTGTGTGACATAACATCCATTAGGCAATATCCAACCATGTATATGTCTGTGGTTCCATAAAGTTATAAATGAGTTCAAGAATCCTGATTGGAGAACAGGAAGTAGCAAATGCAACAGCTTCCCACATACAACACCTGTATTTCATGTCTCTTGTGGACAAAGTGATTGTGCTGCCAAGCATATAATGACACAGTACATATAACCAAAACCAAACTAGCTGCCGTCAAGTCAGATCCGACTTATAGTGACCCCTCCTTGGGTTTCTGAGGCAGTATCCCTACAGTAGTAGATTGCTCAATCTCTCTTCTGAGGAGTGGCTGATAGGTTTGAACCTTCAGCCTTCTGGTTAGCAGTCACATGCCTTAGGCACTACGCCACCAGAGCTCCCACAGTACGTATATACCCTGTAATATATATATATATCATGATGGTCATAATAAACATCTGTGTTACTGGCTTATGGACTGTGCTGTACTTTCTATCTAAAATGTTTACCATATAACAGTGTGTACTTCAACTCAGGCAGCACATCTAGTCTCATGTGTCTCTTGAGTGTTGTAGTGTTATCTCTCCATTTAATTTTCTTTTGAAAATATTACCATGAAGTGCATCATGGCTCCCAAATGCAGCAAAACCAGTGCTAGTGGTAGCAATAGCAAGAGGCAAAGGAGAAGTATTGATTGGGAGTAAAACAAAAGATTATTAAACAACCCAAAAATGGAAAATCCATGAACACTATTGTTCTTGGTTTAAGCATGTTGAACTGGATAGTCACAAAGATCCTCCAAAACAAAGAAAAAATTCTCCAAGCTTTTAAAGGATCAGCTCCACTGAAAGCCACAAGGCTAATGAAAATGAGAAAGGGACCTATATCAGACTTGAGGAAATTGCTAATGATGTGGATTGAAGACCAAACACAAAGCAAATCCCTCTCAGCACATTGACAATCACTGCTAAGGCTAAAAGCTTGCTCAAGATGGCTTAACAAAAAAATCAGGACCACACTATGACATGTTCACACAATATCCAAGTCACATAACATCCTATTTCACAGAATACATCATGTATACTGCTATATCAATATATCATTAAGTGATGCATGACTGTATTGGTCTTGAGCTTTGTTGCCAAACTTACCCCACATATAGGATCAGAACACGTGATGTAACCAGTTACAGACAAGGTGGTTCCAATTCACAGAAACTTTATGTGTGTCAGAATAAAACAGTGCTCTGTAGGATTTTCAATAGCTGATTTTTCAGAAATATATCACTAGACCTTTCTTCCAAGGCACCATTGGGTGGAGTTGAACCTCCATCACTTTGGTGAGCAACTGAGCATTTTAACCATTTTCACCATTCAGGGAAGCCATGCTAACTGTTGTTCTTGTTGTTGTTGTGGTTGTTGTTGTTTGCCATCGAGTCGGCCCCGACTCATAGCGACCCCTCCTTGGGTTTCCGAGGCAGTATCACTACGGAAGTAGGATTGCCCAACCTTCCTTCCGAGGAGTGGCTGGTGGGTTTGAACCGCCTGCCTTCTGGTTAGCAGTCAAGTGCCTTAGCCACTATGCTACCAGAGCTCCCATCAAGTCAGCTCCAACTCGTCACAACCTTATGTATAAAGGGACAAAACAATGCCTGTTTTGCTCTGCCATTCTCACAACCATTGCTATGTTGGAGTCCATTATTACAGCCATTGTATTAATCCATCTTCCAGAGGATCTCTAGGAACTTTAGTGGTGTAGTGGCTAAAGAATTTGGCCACTAACCGAAAGGTTTATGGTTCAAACCCACCAGCCACTCCATGGGAGAAAGATGAGGCAGTCTGCTTCCACACAGATTTATAGCCTTGGAAACTACATGGGACAGTTCTACTCTGTCTTCTAGGGTTGCTATAAATCACAACTGACTCTATGGCAGCGGACTTGGTGATTTATTGAGGTTCCCCCACTTTTTTGCTGACCCTCTACTTTACCAAGCGTGATGTCTTTCTCTAGTGAATGGTCCCTCCTCATGGCATGTCCAAAGTAAGAGAGATGAAGCCATTCTCACTTCTAAGGGACATCTGGCTGTACTTCCTCCAAGACAGATTTGTTCATTTTTCTGACAGTCCATGGTACATTCAATATTCTTTGCCAACACCACAGTTTGAATGTGTCAGTTTTTGAGTGTTCCTTTTCATTGTCCAGCTTGTGCATGTATATGAAGTAGTTAACAATACTATGGTTTGATGTCTTGTGTTAGGTGCACCTTAGTCATCCAAGTGGGTACCTATTACCAAAACCAAACAACCAAACTCACTGCCATCAAGTCATTTCCAACTGATAGCAGCCCCCATTGGGTTTCCAAGGCTATAAATCTTTACAGAAGTAGATCTCCCCATCTGCCTTTCTTGGAGCAGGTGATGGGTTTGAACTGCTGATCTTCCGGTTCACAGTCAAGTGCCTTTTCCACTATGCCACTAGAACTCCTCTGGTAGCATAGTGCCTAAGGCACTTGACTGCTAACCAGAAGGCTGGCGGTTCAAACCCACCAGCCACTCCTCGGAAGGAAGGTTGGGCAGTCCTACTTCCATAGTGATACTGCCTCGGAAACCCAAGGAGGGGTCGCTATGAGTCGGGCCGACTCGATGGCAAATAACAACAACAGTCAGGCTAATTAAAATGGTTTTAAAAAGCAACATTCCAACTAAATGTTTTTATCTATAAAAGATCTTGATGAGAAAGTACAGGTTAAATTCTTCAGCAGTTATCAAGGCGACTCGCTAAATGAATAAGCTTACCCTAAAACAAGGCTAGTTTTGTATGTATCAAAGGATTCATTTTTTTGTTCACTTGGTATTTATAATACTGCAAAAGTCCAGTTCATTGACTAATCTCCATCAACCAACTCAACAAAGAAATTAATGAGTTTTTTTTTCTTTTTGTTTTGTTTTATTTGCTTTAGGTTTTTCTGTCAGTATTGTTACGGGTGTTGTTTAATGAGATGTCCTAAAATAACAAAAAGCATACTTTTTAGCTTTAATTTAGTACCTATAAGTCTTCCACAGAATACCTAAGATTTCTTGAGCAAGTATAGAAGAGAGTGATAGATGAGAATAAGATAGATTTCATGCCACCACCATATATGAGTGCAGTTCTCTAGATACCACGCACAGCTAAGGCCTTGTCTGAGTTCAGACATCTGGATCCACTGAGGCTAAGGATACAGATCATGGGGGTAGGACTAGCAGGATGATCAGCAGTCTCTCAGCTGAATTCTTCTGACGCCGGGAGATTGTTGACACCTCTGCTTTCTTTTTCCCCTTGAGAAAGGCATTCTAAAATGTCAAGAGGAAATTATAGCTTAGAAATGGCTGTCCAAAATCATTGTGTTGTTGTTGTTATTTGCCGTCGAGTCGGCCCCGACTCACAGCGACCCCTCCTTGGGTTTCCCAGGCAGTATCACTACAGAAGTAGGATTGCCCAACCTTCCTTCCGAGGAGTGGCTGGTGGGTT